>NW_011368053.1:282761-300818 GCF_000735185.1 Notothenia coriiceps | reverse complement strand
GGGGGGGGGGGGGCAGCGCAGAGCGGAGGTCAGTCAGGACCAGAAAGCTACATTATAGAGTGAAGTCATGCAGTTACACAAATATCAGGAGAAATAAATCACTGTGTGAGAGTCACAGGAGGCCAAAGCGGGAAACACATTAACAGATGTTTAATCCAAGACATGTTACTGCTAGGAGAAGAAATGTAACAATCATAATAGGTTTATACTTGCTCAACTTATAGTAAACTGAAAAGATTAAAGTTAATTCTGCTATTTTGTGGTACGAAACTGTTTAGGTCGGTGGCTGTAAACTCCTAGTTTTATGATTTCACCTTTATGTTTCACATTACTGACCTCTACTGCTTAAGACTGGCATTGCAGCAACATCCTGCAGGCTCTTGTTTGTTATTCCTTTATGAACCAGATATTTCTTTACTATAGTACTGGCATTGCGTCGAGGTGATATTAGGTGATATATATATAATATCTTACATCCTAATAACACAAATCTTGGCTTTAATTTATTAAGAAATAATCTGAATGAAGTTTCATATTTCATAAAGAAAAGTAAAGTTAGTTTGAGATTCAGCCACGAAAAATAAACAAAAATGATTTAAAGAAAATGGTAAAAATAGGTTTTCAGGATAGAGATATTTAAACAGTGGATGAAAAGAGAGCATTATGGGTCAGTGTGCTGCATGGCAGGTGATTAGTGAACAGTTCAATTAGTAACCCACAGGTATAAAATACTTTTGCAGATGGTACCCGGCATTTAGATGACATACTGTAGTTAAATACACAATGCTTTATGAAGTTGAAGACATAAGAGGATACAGGGAACCCTGTTGATGCATGGATGATGTTCCCATGGGCATGGAGGCTTTTGCTAATAATGTTGAAGAGAAAGTAAGAATAGTAGAGGAATGACAGAAATTCCCATCACCTTGACCAGCACTTTTTTTAAGAATACCAAGATTTATAAAGATTTATTTATGATAGAAGTAATAATAGATCAATATGCACTTAACCATCAATACAAAAAAAGTGTTTTAATTAATGTCTTATTCCTTTACGTCTTTAGAAATAAATCTTGGCTTTCTTTTAGTCTGTGTTGGAGAATTAGGAAGTCGTTGGTTGTCCAAAACCACATGCAAGGAATTAAAAAGGGACACACTGCTTTGGAAATTGAAGCCTTAGAAAGTGTTACACATCATTTCCCATGAGGCACTGGGGCTAGAGTCTTAACCATGCAGACTCAGCCAGCAGGTTAGGAAGAGCACAGAGCCAATGACGTTACCCGGCCGGGGGGGGAAGGGGCGGGGCTTACCAGGGCTTCATTATCTTCTGTAGTTTCTGATAGCGTCTGCAAAGATTTAAAAAACTTTGGTGTTAAAGATGGAAAACAAACAACTCAAACCTATTAACCAGCTCACAGCAGGGATCGAAAGACAACACAATCATGGTGTCAAGTTAAACTGCTAAAACATATGACTTATTGTATAAATTCAGACAGAAGCAACCTCAATATTTAATTTAACATAAACGTTTTGCTGCAAACCTTCCTGTCACACAGTGTTTCGGTAGAGAAGACAATGCACAGACATGATGAAACAACATTTTCATTAAACCTGTAAAGATACAAACTATGTTATGAATGAAATGCTGTGCAATTTTACTTTCACATCCAAATAAAAAAACTCAATGCAGTGGCGTGTCCTAGTTACTCTGTTTAGCCCAGGCTTTCCAGGGACTATTTCTTCAGTAGAAAGTAGTTCCAATGAAATGTTTGACAGCCAATTCTTTTTTTAAATGTGATTTCTCTAAATACAATTGCAAATCAACCTCCCTTGTATTTGCGTGGGAGCAGAACTCTCAGAGACATTGCACGAAAATATATAATTAGTGGGAATCAGAAAAGGTTCTCTTATTTTATTTAAGTAGACCGAAAAACTCTACTAAAATCCCTCTTCCCATTACTTACACTGTTCATAAGCTAGTTGAAGTTGCACTGTACATCCTAATCACATAAAGTCAAAGCTTTAAATGTTTCATGTTCCAGTCAGTAGAGGGCGATATCTGCCCTTCACTGGTGTTGCTTCTGTGGGCAACGGGCTGCAGTGTGCCAGCTCATTTCCACATGAATAAAGTACAACATCTCTGGCAGAAGCACTCGATCACAGCACCGCTCTGCCCTCGAGAGTCTCCAGGACTGAGCCTCTTGAATAATTACAGTTCACCAAGTTGGTTGGCAGGCACACTAATGAGTGTGTGTGTTCTTGTGTGTGTCAGACACTGATACCTATCTGCATGTCTGTTTCATAAGCTCCTTCTGTTGAGATGGAAATGCAGCAAAGCCTCTCTCTCTCTCTCTCTCTCTCTCTCTCTCTCACTCACTCATCACTCATCACTCACTCACACACACACACACAAACACACAGACACACCACTATAAAACTCTCCAGTGCTGAATAACTGATGTGATGGTAATCTACATAAAAATATACTTGATGAAAGAGCCAGATGAAGAGTGGAGTCAACATCAGTGCTGCTGTGGTGGCTCCTGGCAGTAAGATCAAACGAGGGTCAAATATTTTCTAATTCGAACATTATTTGCAAAAAGAGGAGAAGGCTTCAATGATTTCCAGTCAAATTGTCAAAGTGAGTGTAATGTAAGCCGTGTCATACAGAGAAACTGTTAAGTGGTTGCTGTTGTAGAGGAGATGTTAAATATCTGATTGTTATTTGAGCTTCGAAGCACATACAGTACAAAAAGATAAGGCGCATGAAAGGACGAATCATTTTGGTTTCATTGGAGGTTTGTTCACGTGAAGAATCCAGCACAAATAATAGTTTGCAGAGCTTTGCAGAGCCCCGTAAAGGTCTCAGTGTGTGCTTGTGTCTTGAACTCAAGTGTTTGGGTTTTTCTGGTGTGCATGAGTAAGGGCGTGCTTGACCTCGTGTGAGTGTTAGTTTACAACTCGAGTGTGTCTTAGAGCCGACTCATTATGCAAGCAAACATTTCTTCAATCTATTTCGTCTCTCGCTGGGGCAAAAGGGATGAATAATGAAAGTCGCATGAGGCAGAAAACGAGAGCGTCTCAGGCTGCCGCCCTCCCTGCCAGTATGCACCGTATGTCTGCACGTTTGCACTCCGACTGTAGCTATCCTCTGGGCTTTCACTGTGGCTGGAGCCTCGCAATCACAGTTTGCTAAGAGACACACACAAACACAAACACACACAAACACACACAAACACACACCTCCCACTGGCATCATGGATGAGAAATTCCACCTCAGCGAAAAATGTCCTCACTTTAACCTTCATTTGAGACAGTCTCCAGGGCACCCCACTCGCAACACACACACACACACACTTTTTGGATCTGCTGAACAGTCAAAAACCAGTGCTCTGTTCTCAGTCAGTGGTTAAATATCACCATCATTGTCAAAAAGTAAAAAAAGGAGCCCTTAGGCATGTTCTTCACAAGCCAATTCTTCTCTTTTTCTCTGTGGATTAGCAGTACGCTCAACTGTACGCAACTACATTTTGCCTCTTCAAAAAAGATTTTACATAAAGACAGAGAGAACTGTGAATGGTCAGGTCAGACTCCTTGTGTTTTCATGATACAACTAATGCCGGTATATATTGTTGATAGGGAAGACGACATCAACAAGATTGAAAGAAATCTCAGTGTTGTTCTCCCGTTTGGTTTGATATCTCACAAAACAACATGTATTTTTACTCTAAGGCATTGAAGTAATGTGTACAGGATGCTTTCTATCAGTGATTGCACAGCAGCAGTTTTCTTTTCAGCAGCTAGACAGTCACAAGGGGAACAATGGAAACAAGATGACTTCAAGCAACACAGACACAGCTTGGAAATGACACGTCTATCCAGTATTGTTTTCAAACACTACAGCATGCTGATCTACCATCAATTCTACAAAGGGCCAGCTGTAACCCATGATGCAAATGAATAGATCTAGAATGATTAATAGGATGATTTGACAAGTCAATCAGATGCGTTTGAGCTTAACCAATCAGAATGCACAGTGCAACTCCAAAGAACTCATCCTGGCCTTAGAGCTGTATGGGTGGGATACTCTTCAAACTAATGATTACCAAGAAATGGACAATAACTCCAGAAAGCCAGATTGGATGAGAAATCATGAGCAGAGCTCCCACTGTAAATCTATATTCTTCAAAGTGTTCCATATATCTCTATGACACTCATGACACAAAGAGGAATGAGAAATGGTGTGAGGGTGAGAAAACCACTACAGTGGAGTAAATCGATATCATCGAAAGAGATAGAGATAGAACATTGACTCACTCTGTCCCACTCTCCACCATCTGAGTGAGCAGGGAGATGCCGTCCAGGTTGATGAACTCTTGAGCGAAGGTAATGTCCCTCGAGGCGTTGGCCAGGTCCTTCAGAGACTCCAGCTTGGCGTCCATGCTGGTAGACTGGATCCGTTCGTGAAGCTGGACTGCAGTCTGGTACTAAAATGGGACAATGTGAGGGGGGACATGCATTTAAAAATACCCTGGGATGGTTACAATTAAAAGAGGTTTCTCCCTTCAGCAGAGTCTTACTCAAAAAGGACAGTATTCTAAGAAATGAACTTACAGGAGAGGTGGTCAAGCGCAGAATAGATCCATTCTTTATGTCATTGCGATTCTGTGAAGATTAACCAAGATAAAAGAGGTAAGTGAACACCTGAGGCACGTTTTTCTCTTACCTCGGATACTGCTGGCTAGAGTTAAAACAGATAACCAAACCTTTTCTGTGATGTAGAAATTTGTGGCATCAGCAATCTGCAGAGCAAAGTTTTCATGGTTCCCCAGGGACCACCTAAAAGCCATTCAGTGGAGAGGGGGGAAAAACCATTCGCATAATTGGTATTAAATGTGGAGAACATCTTGTGTAAAATACAGCTAATAGGATTTATTTATGGAAATCCAGAAAGAAGGGTTTTGTAAGAAGCCTTAGGCGAATTACTTTCAAATTCAAAAGGCATGCACACTTACCCCTCACACACTTCTTTAATGATGGCTGAGAGAGGCTTTTTCTGTGGGGAAAGGCAAAACTACATTTAGTCCACAGTTTCTAAAACAGTATTCAAGTCAGAGTCCGCTGTAATTATTTTTATATTACAGGACTGGCACAATGAGAGGCTGGCGTTCAGGAGCCTGTGTTTAACCGTCCGACTTCTGATGTGGGATCAGTGACCATGTCTGTGTTTCATTGGATGTGAAGCTCTTTCCAGATCAGCGGCTGTGACACTCTGCTCCACAGAGGTCGACAGCAACCAAGAGGCTTCACTCACAGTACTTTTCTACAATAAGTTCAAGATAGAGGCTTTTTGACTTTACTTCCCTTCCCTTCGTGTCCCTTCTTCGCTCAGTTGCACAATAGCTACACCATATTTTTGGCAACAAAAAGCTCAAGTCCTAGGCTCCTCCAACAGCGCAACATACTTAAGAAATAAAGCAGTGTCTTCAGAAGAACGTCCACAGGATAATCAATAATCTATTCTATGAAACACTGTATTTTGGACTATTTTGCATCTTATTGAGTCAACTATGGTAAGGCTGGTTATGTTTAATCATTTTTGATGTCCTTGCCAATGCGATACACATGTTTAGGTATTAAAGTAAATCGTTTTGACATTTTGTATAATGATGTTCTCACTTATACTGCCCAAATGTCGCAATGGGTGCTTTTCATTAAGTTAACTTCCTCCTTGCTTCCCTCACGGAGAGGAGAGGAAGCCAAATCTGCCAAATGGGAAATCTATTTTGACAGCATCAGTTTTAAGCAACATAAGTTTCTAATGACGTGCTGCAGCTTTGTGTCACATGTGGAGGGAAGACATTCATACGCCAAGCGATGGAAAAAACTTATTTGTAGGGTACACTGGGGTTTCCTTGCTCCAAGCTCCTCCAGAAACCTCCTCACTCCTCTTCCCCTCGAGGTGGGTTTAAGAGGTTTGCTTAAGATCCTCCAGGTCGGAGTTAAATTATGGGAAATCCAGCAATTGAGGAGCTTGACCCGTACTAGATAGTTTTCTCTCTATTCTGTCCTTGGTGAGTTGTTGTGAATGTGCGATGCTCAATCTCTGGAAAGATGGGTAAGGGTCTCCCAATGTGCGGAACATAAGCTTTTCTAAAGTCACAAGTGTGTGCACAAACTCACACAGCTACAAATACGCACACTACCAAACACACAGAGAAAATAAGTTAGCATCTGTATGCAGTCACAGTGTATGAAACATCATGAATGTCCGTGTGATTGTGTTGTTGTGTCTCTGGGAATTACCCAGAAGAGGCTTCTTCAAAAGAACAAAAGCTGAAGTGATGAAGATGTACAGAGGGAAGAGAGTGGTGGCAGGATGATGGGCACACAGTATATGGCAGGGGAACAAAGGCAGAGGGGGGACAGAAGAGGAGGGAGGGGGTTTATGTGAACAAAAGATAAGAAAAGTGAGAAATATGCAAACTGAATGAGATGAAAGGAAAACAACAACAAACACAGGAAGCCGGAGAGTGGATGATAATTGTTAGTGAGAGCAGGAGAGTGGTTGCTGAACACAGAGAGCGACGGATTAAAGGAAAATTAAGAGCAAGCAAAGTACATATGGAGAGGTGAGGCAACAAATATAAGCAGTGTGTGTGCATAATGGCATACAGTATTAACTTAGTCTCCGCTCGCTCGCCACTGCTGTCGTCCTCAGGCTCTCTGGGAGCTACAGTATACAGTTAGACTGCAGTGAATACACACACGCATGGACGGGTTTAAACAAGCTAATTTAGGACATTTTTCATGTTCAATAACAATGCATTGGTATGTCCTGAAAACTCTCTGACGATAAAATATCGATAAAATCACAAATGTACACGATGCAATACAGTATGCCACACAAACGTGTAGGAACATCATTAATCTAGATTTTTACAGCAAATGATCGGTACGTCATGGATCTGCTTCAGCTTTCTTGATAGCAAATTATAAAAATGCTCCATCATCAAAGAAAGCGCAAAGGTTTGCAATATTTTTAAAGACGTTAAACCACTTGTGCTTGGCTTGGAGCAATCCCTTCTCTCATACACGATCAAAGCTTTTCCCAAGCTTTTTGAACTGTATTATTAATAAACTAATACATATACATTTGGGGCGGTTAATTTTGGCAATTATGTGGCTATTAATTATAAATATATATTTCTTTATTTAATACAATATTAGCACATGTGCAAAACTTGTAGAAGTTATTAGGAAAACATTTCACTTAAATTAGTTTAATGTCTTGCTTCTGTATTACTTGTGCTAACCTTAAATCTCTTTCCATGTGAGGCCCTTTCATATGTACTCTTCTATCAAATTGTATTCTCAAACAATTACTATCGGATGAGCTTTTTGTTGCTATTTGTAAGTGTTTCAGCTGTACGTTCGAATATTTGTTCTTCTTGTTTGTGTGTAAGTCTCTTTTGAAAAGGTCCTTTACTCCTAAATTAAACCTCAACAGAGATGTGTTTGTTTAAGATGGATTCAAAATATCAACATCATCATACACAGCCTGTTTTAGCTAAAAAATCATTTAGTTGAATTTAAATCTAGCATTAAAGGTAGGGTAGGTAATTCACTTCAGAAACACTTCTTGTTATATTCCATGCAATGCTCTTAACATCCCGATAGCAATGAATACATTAAATGCTTTGACAATAAATACATAAAAAAATGTCATCAGTGTAAAAAGCACGACCAATCATCTGAGCCGGCCCGGCTAAAATAACTGGATGGCCTACCTGCCTGTCAGCCTTCCATCAAAATGACCTACCCCGCCTTTAACCTTAATTCATTTATGTTCATCTTTTCACCTCTGAGGACTTTACCAACGCTTTTATCATCCAGGAGTTTCAGCACCTCCACTTTCCCTCTACTCGTCTTTCCTACTGCCCTGTTTGCACTCCCACAACATCTTCCTCACTACTACTGCAACCCACAAAGTAAGGAGTATTCACCTTGTGCGTTGGAAAACATGTGTATGTTTGTTTGTGTGTATTATATATTGAATTCAACTTATATTAAGGTTTTTTTTTTACCATCTATGAGCTCCTAAGCTCCTGTTATCTGACACAGAGTCTCTTTGTTAGTGGAAGGATAACAAGTACACTTCCTTCAGTTGCACAACACTCACACTTCACCAGCTAGTACCAATGACTGATGGCAGCATTGTCACAACAGACATTCAAACCATTACGACACACAAGGATGCATTTTGTTTTGAACTTCTTGAACGGATTTATTTCCTTCTAGATTCAAAAAGTATGCACAAACAATTCCCAGCAATGTCCATCAGGAATTCAATAATTAAATCTCATTTTGGGTTTCTTAACAAGTTTTGTTTTTGACTGATTTAGCGACTAAAGCATGTTCAGCAGTAAAACAACTTATATTTGACAGATGATCACAATGAATAATGAGCCTCTAGATCATTTGTATCTGATTGTTCAGTTCCTGTCAGCTCTACACAGCCTTTCAGCTTCTAACAGCTCATCCTTTTCAATTTTCAGATGTAACGTTATTGTTTTGAGTCACTCTAATCACCCTCTATTGTCGTCTGAATGCATTCAAAAAGCTCTAATAAACCCACTGTATCCTAGCCTGCTCAGCATCACAGCAGACAACAAAGTAAGCGATTAGCTGTTTAATATAGCTGAGCATTTAGAAGCTAAGATATTTCCCTGCAAAGTTGGTGGAGAACAAAGCAGAGGTACAAACCGAGTGAAAAACTGGACTTAGTTTCATTATATGGCCACAGTAAACTCTGGATACACTGAACATTGTTTTTCCTTGGAATTGTCCTGCTTATATATTCTCAACCGACAGACATCAGCTCACCTTTTCCTCTACCTGCTCTCTATTACATTTCTAAAAAACAATAACATTAAAATGCTTATTACAATTGCCTGCACTTATACCAATTTCCCAGCATCCAAACTCAAATGTCATACTTTCATGCCCATGGGGTATTGAAGGTATTTCGAGAGATGCAGTGTTTTATGGACACACACACAAACACACACACAAACACACACACACACACTGCAGAGGAGCAAACACACAGACAACACACACACACACACACACACTTTAAGAGTAAACATATCCCCGAGCACAAGGTAAACATTGTTTGGGTTAATTATTTTGTTAACGTGTCAACCACTGTTTGAGAGACGCTGATGATCTCTGAAATTTAATGCACCCTTTTTCTGTGTGTGCTGGCATACACACTCAAAGCCTCTGATCAGGCAATTGGCATCATTATGAAATTGGGGTATTGCATTTCTTTTCAACTATATATTAATGGTAGTGTTGAAAATGTTAAAGTCAATCATTTTCACCGTGATCTACAGCAGCCTTGTTATGTAAATCAGTGAAATTTGATTTTCTTTTTTTAAATGCAGTGTTTCTCAATCATTTTAATAAAGTATGGCTTTTTAACTGAAGTTACACATAGGTAAAAGTTAAAACTCAGATACATTATCTACACTTAGTAAAGTCTTTATGGGTAGCCTAATCATTCTGAAGCCTGTTAAATACACATTTCATTACAGCTTACAGGTACCTGTTGTTATGAACTACTTAGTTGCTTTATATACTGGAAATGCCGAATCAGAAATATTGTTTTCATGAGCGTTAAATATAAATGTCATATCCAAAAAAATTTGAAGATTTATCTGTAATAGATGCAAAGCCATAAGCTGGAAATATCCTCAAAAAACAACAAACACCACGCTTTGTTTGTATTGTTTAACTACACAAAACACATCTGCCGTTGTACAGTGTGTTGCAGAGAGAGGTGCCTTTTCAAATGATCCTTAGTTAGGGAGTTTTCTGTAAGCTGCCGTCTGCACACAGCCAGACAAAATATTTAAACATTTATTTTAGTCATTATAAAATTCATAAACTAAAGCCAATGCAATCTTCTCAAACCGGTGTCATTTTAACGAATGAAAGCAGCACTCGAGGGCAGCTTTAAATGTCAAACATGCCATCTAGAGGTGTTGTTTAAAGTCCTTTCATGAGAGATTTGTTAGCGTCCAAGCTAAACACTTCCAAGTATTTTGCCACAACTGATCTTTTATCTACGTGCACCTATCCGATAGATCTTTCTACCCTGATAATGACCAACGTAGAACGGGCATTATACTGCTGAGACACAAAAATGAACTAAACATTTAATAATATAGGCCTTAATTTATGGTGTAAGATGAAAGCCATCAATTATAAAGCATTATTCTGTAAAGTGATGTCAAAGCTGTGGCGACTGTTAAACATCTTTAATTAAGGCTTTTCCTTTTGGTAATTAGTGTAATTGCTAGGAACAAAGATATCTCTCTCTCTCCCCCCACACACACACACACACACACACACACACACACACACACACACACACACACACACACACACACACACACACACACACACACACACACACACACACACACACTATAGTACTAAGTTGTTTGTGTGCTCAGACACCTACCTGGTCTATCTCCATGAGCTTGGGGAAGGCCCCTGGCCATTCAATGGCCACCTTCACGATGTCTGCCGGCGGCGGCATGGCTGAGGGGGGATGGGGGTTTTCGGTCTCTCTTACTCACACCTCTGTCACTGCTGCTGGAGGAAGCTCATCCAAACCTGCAGGACAAGAGTGAAGGAGAAGGAAAGAGAGACGAGAGGGAAGAGACAGAAAATGGGGCACATTAGTCAAGAACTCTGGTTACTTCAGGTGTTTGTTTGCATTAGCATCCTCCAAATACGAAGAGTATTATATATGACTATGGAGAAAGGTCAACAAGAACAATGCTGAAAAATACATAATGCATGGGTACAGTGAAGCACTCTGCAGATACTCCACAGTAACTGATTTAGCAGAAGCAGCTCAAACATTTAAAGCTTCAGAGAAAATCAGCAAATTGACCTACTTTCACCACTTTACTCTTATGGGTACGGACACACATTCACACACAAAGGCTTCTCACATTATCAGGAGCATCTGAGGGAAGGTTTCTCGGCTGTAACGCATAAGGGTCTATATAAAGTGCTATATAAACCACACATTCATTACCTGCCATCTCTAGACCTCAGCTAGAACACGCTCTCGTGTTTGTGTCACGGTTGACCTTAAAAACTAAGCCCTTCAAAAAAATCATATTCAAATACACAGCTCAACATCCAACCTACTTATGCAAACTAAAGCAAACAAACTGGTGTTATTTGTCCTCTCAATCGACTTCTTTCCAGCAGTAACCTAATTTAATTTGCAGTTGTTGACACAGAACGAGCCGGTGGGGCAGATACACTCAAGAGCTTAATTCAAATCAAAGTTTAACTGCTAATGAGGTCACAGCAGGTGAGTGAATCGTAAAGTTACAGTTTTTTTTTAAATATCTACTTTGTCTCGCTGGGACCTTGCCCTAATTCAGTCATTTAAACGCAACAGAAAGACAGAAACCACCCAGTAGCATTTTATGACTTCCAGAATAAAATATGCGACTCCTTTAAATCCCTGCAGTTTGGGAGATATCGCTGCTCTATCTCTCTTTTACTGAAGTAATGTTGCAGCAAGAAATTACACAAATACTTTCAAGTGTTGTTTTTGTGCTCTCCATGAAAAAGAGGAATACAAATATGTACAAAAACCTGCTTTAATTGTTGCTTTCCTGCCTGTACTCTTCTCTTCTGCGGTTTTGGATAAGCTTTGACAACTCTGAGTAAATTGCCTATTCATTATCTGGATGACTAGGCTTAGCTTTGGAGTGAATGTTCGGACCAATATATATGAGCATGACACAGATATATTATATTGTGCGACATCGAGCAATATTTAAAAATAAATGGTGGCATAAACGACTTTGAAGTCATATAGAAATGATGGCACCATTACATTTCCCAATCAAATTCCTCCTCTTTATGATAAAAACTTTAAATCAGTCTTTTAAAACCAGTAATACAAATTCTAGGAACATTTTCAAAAGGAGAAGACAAGGAGGACAAGGGTCAGAGTGAAGAAGAGAATTTGTTTCACATTCATTTCCCAGTGAGGTACAAAGGGACAGAAGAAATTAAAAAAGGTACTTAAATATTTGTACGTGTAAAAATGCAACTGAAATTCACAAACAGAAATCTAAATCTGCACTTGCAACCACCCTACATTCGCATAGCAACAAGCACGCAAACACTCATATCTCTTTAAAGCAAACACACACACAAAAAATATTCAACTTGTACCGCCCTGGCTCCTGTGATATCTAACAGAGGAACAGGCAGGAGACTCTACCTGAAACCCTGTGGCTTTCCAAAATAAGCCAGTTATAAAGCCTCGCAGGGGAAGCTGGGTAAAGCCACTTCTGTGTGCTTGCAGGGGTTCTAATGAAACCCACCAGCAGACAGTTATCAAGTGGAAAATGTACCCTATATACCCTTCAAAACGGACTGAGGATGGCATCAATAATTTGCCTTCTAGCCTGTTTAGAAAGCTTGGATCATCCTAGTTCCTGGTTTAGAAGCCTGTTTACATATTTAATTTCAATCCATTATGCATTAAGACATGGCTCCGAGTAACTCTTGGGAGAAAGCTATTGAGCAGACTAGTGTGAGTGTCATGTGCATAAACACAGGCTGAATAGTGATTCATAAAATGTGTGTGTGCACTAACACTGACCACAGCTGTTTGTGTGTGTGAATGTCTGAACAGTGGATATAAACACACAGAGAGAGTATGTGTAAGCATGCGTGTGCTTTTGATGAGCATGTATCAATCTAAGGATTTTTACGTAACGAGACTGGCCGGGCATGGTGTGTGTTTGAGTCACCCCATAATGATCCACATAGCCTTTATTCAAGGGGCCCGTTGCCATGGCAGCCGCTGCATCAATAGCTCAAGATGTGTGGATGCATCTTTCTTTCAGAAGCGTGTGTCATAATCAAGTCACGTTTGTCACAACTCCCCAAATATGACTCAATCCACCCGTCTCCCTGGAGTTTTAAAGCATTGAAATATGACAGGGTATGATCATTGAACATTAGAGTGGTTCAATAACATATGCTAAATACTTTGAGAGACACTTCAGTGCATACAGCTGTCTCTCTGCTTCCCTTTCCCTCTGCCTATCCGCTGCAACCCTAATGCAGATAAATATAACTTGTGGTCACCATTCTCAGAAGTGAAGGTTGTGAATAGGATGTGGAGTGAACAAAACTTAAATAAAACAGACAGATGAATAAAAACATCTGGATCAGCACATTCCTGCACACATAACACTTAACAGACTGAATACCAGCAGCAACATAATTTACTCTGTGTAAGAATACAAAATGTTCCTCACAAGACTTTGCCGTACATACGCACATGATGTGTGAATGAGTGATTCATTCAGCTATATTCTACAACAGCATGTTAGTCATCTATGCAAACGTTATCACTCATCCACATACTGACTGAACACATGGAGAGGCAGTCGAGTTGGTGTAAGCTGGAAAGCTGCCACTGGACTCTTAACCATGCAGTCTTATTTATCTCTATCTGAACTGCTATTGGATGGATTGCTATGAAATTCTTTTACATACATTCAAGGAAGCCTTAGGATGAATTGTAATACTTTGCTGTTCCTCTGATTCCCCAACTAGTGCCACCATGAGGTTCACATTAGTGGTTTTATGTGTAATGCTTCAATGTTTTTGTATTGATTGTTGAGAAAATTGCAACAGACATTCATGTCTCCCTCACGATGAAATATACACAGCTTGTCTGGTGGCGTCTCATTAGCCTCAGCTGTTACTCTGTGTCTGATGCTTATTAGAAAATAATGGTATTCGTACAGCCTCACAGACATGCCAGCATGGATTTAGACTGTCTTGTTTCAACCCGGAAAAAATAACCTAGGAATAATTTTTGTTTATGACAACCTTGCTAAAATGGTCTTAATTGACTTGGTGTCAAGAAAAATGAGCACAAACACTTTCAGAGCGATTTTAAAGACACAACCGGGTTAGCCAAAGCAATTGGGAAGAAAAAGCAAAGGCACACGAAAAATGTATCTCAAAACTGAGTCTCACATATAAGATAATACAATAAATAGACTGAGCTGCAATAAGGTGGAGGTGTTTGTAGTATATATTAGTATTTAGAAGGCAATAGGTAGTTGTATAGCAGTCTACAAAGGCTTTTGAAACATTATTAAAGAAGACTTAAAAAAGGCTATATTACAAGGTTGTTAAATAAATTAACACAATTAAACCTCTGATGATATCACAATTTGTACATCGCTACCCAAGATGTACTAAACCCAAATTATATTTGACAATTGAGATCATAAAGTTTCTCTGTGGGTCAAAATATACGACTAACCTTCTGACTGAGGATTTGTCTTGTTTCAAGGAAAGCCTGTGTGTGTGTGTGTGTGTGTGTGTATTCCGAGCACCTTGTCATCATCTTCCGAGAACTTCAGATGACTCAGAGATGGACAGCCTTGAGGCTTATTGATCTCTCTCACACACACACACACACACACACACACACACACACACACACACACACACACACACACACACACACACACACACACACACACACACACACACACACACACACACACACACACACACACACACACACACACACACACACACACACACACACACACACACACACACACTACACACACACGACACTACACGTACTACACTACACTACACACGACTACACACACGACACACGACACACACACACACACACACACACACACACACACACACACACACACACACACACACACACACACACACACACACACACACACACACACACACACACACACACACACACACACACACACACACACACACACACACACACACACACACACACACACACACACACACACACACACACACACACACACACACACACACACACACACACACCCCTTAAAAATGAGCTCAAATGTAATTGAGAGACACAGCGGCTCAACACACCACGAGCAGGGCTGAAAATGCTAATTTCATCAACATGTTTTCCTGTGATCGACACACACTGCTCCAGGGAACCATTTCAGAGCAAACAACACATGTTTCTCAGGTGTCTGTGTTTGTCTCAATATCCTATGTAAGTCATCATGAGTGTTTACTATAGCGTGGGTGGCCGTGTATCAATTCCCAATCTGTGACTGTGGCATCTCCTCACAGCCTCCTTACGGTGTAAATGGAACTTTGTTATCGAGCTTGCTGCTGTCAAAGCTCATTATGTAAGAGCAGGTGATCTGCAGCAACCTGGTTCAGTTGTGTGAGTGTGTGTTTATTTTACACTCAGGCTGATAGGACACAGAGCCCCTGTTTTTTTCAGAAGAACCTTTTCTGTCCACACTTCCTTTATTTCCTCTCCTCTTTTCCACTGTTTATTTTTTTTGTCTACTCCATCTGATATTTCTCCATTTCCTGCCAAGTCTCTTTCTCCTCAGTAAATACTATTTGCAGAGTTTGACCACAAAACATAAACAGGGCCATTAAACAGGCCATTTTCGCCCCACTTATATCACACACATTTACAATTCTTTCATTGTTTTAATTGCCCTAATGTCCTGTTTGCACTAATGTGCTGCCAAAACCAATAGCACTCATCTAACTGGGCTGCACTCCAGCACATATTGAAATCTGTGAATGTGTGTGTGCAGTTAATCTGTCCTCAAGCACGCGCCCACCTGCCGAAACCAGAGAGGTATGAGCCGTAATTCTTCAAGATTAGCCACAAAAGAGTAGGAAAAAGGCGAAATCTCACGTTACCCTGTGATCTGATATGGTGCCAGAGGTCGTAATTGAGGGAACAAAACCATCAATAAAAAAGGTAAGAGGAGAGGAAACAGAAAAAGAGAGAAGGCCTGTGATTTGTTGGGCAGCAGAAGAGTGCCGGGTTTCAGCTCAATAATTCATAACATGTAATGTGAGGGTCACACCGTCTGTGAAGGGAGGAGGGAGGAAAAGGAGAAAGAGAGGAGATGGAGCCATGAAGGAGAGGAAGACAACATGAGGAGACAGAGAGGGAGGAAGAGAGTGATAAGTATAGAGATTAAAGGATGACAGAAGGAAAGAGTCAACATGAAATAATGACTTCAAAAGGTAGATTAAGAGAAACTGAATAAACACGGGATGATTTCAAAATACAAGGCAGATGGACAGAGGAGGATAAAGGCAAAGCAGAACAAGTGAAGAAAAAAGAGAAAAAGAAAAAGATCAGCAAAAGTTAGAAAGTCATGTATAACACTGCCTAAACGGTACTAGAAGGGACTTAAAGAGTAACTCTTGATGTACATGTAGTACAATCATTTTCTGCTTTTTAACTCTGTGACTTTGCAATTTATTTGCTTCATTACTTGTCCAGTTCTGCTAAAGAATACTTCATCACCACCACTTTAAAATAGCATAAACCACGCTCAAAGAACTTTCATTAAAAACCCCGGCATAACACGGTAAATAAAATAAAAGTTTTCTGTACACTCTTTGAAGTGTGATTAACTTGTTAAGGCCTCGCTGGTGGAGACATTGGAAAGAGAGAAAGAATATAGAGAGAGATAGAGGGAGACGGGGGCATAAATATCAAGGGGGTGCTAAGTCTAAGTAAAGCACATCCTTTGCTGGCAGCTCCTCCTGGGACCTTTTACAATGAACCCTAATGATGTGAGATAACATGAGGCAGCAGTTTTCAGTGAGACCAAGCAGCACAGCCTCAGCCCACACTTTACAGTATATAAAACACCTCTGAACACGTCTACTAAACCGTTAATCCTAATCTTTGCAGCATTTACAGTTCAGGTGATTTTTACCTGACCTCAGGCTTTGCATTGAACTGATAACCAGTGGTGGAAGAAGTACTCGGATTTTATACTTAATGTAAAAGTCATAATACCTCAGTGTGGAAATACTGTGCTTCAAGTAAACATCATGCATTCACAGTGTTTCCCACAGATCTGAAATATACTTGGGGGGGGGGTTTGAGGTGATGTTGCCCTTTGTGGACGTGCAACCAACATTAACATTAACCTTTCTGTGGGTCGTTGTTAGCAGACCCTTCACGTCATGGCAGAGCGAACAGGTACAGCAGGGCCCATAGTGATAGTCCTATAGTTTAAATCTACTACCCACAAATAAACATGGGTTACTATTTTTTTTTTTAAAAGGTAAATGTATTTAGGAACCTATCCATGTGATTTTAAGTGGTGGTGGACAAAAAAAAAAAATATATATATATATATTATTAAAAAAACAAACAAAAAAACAACCTAAATGGGTCGCAAAATATACGGCCGTTAATATACCTGGGCGGGCACCCAAGTATAGTCTATGTGTGGGAAACCCTGATTCAAAATATTTCTTGAAGTATAGTACAATATATGCAGCAACATATACTTAAAATACCACATCTCACTTATTATCCAAAGTTGCCATTTTCCGAAAAATATATATTATACCACTTGCTTATAATTAGTAATGCATTAATGTGTCTACGATTGTAATTTTTCAGTTTGAAAATAAATAGCAATAACTTTTTACTGCCGGGTATCTGTAATAGTACATTCTAATGTATCAGTTATAATTTGATGCCTGTATTATTAATATGAACCTGTAAAAGTAACTAATGTTGTCAAATAAATGTAAAGGAGTAAAAAAAAGTACAATATTTGCTGCTAAGATGTAGTGAGTAGAAATATGAAGTAGCATCAAATGGAAATACTCAAGTAAAGGACATGTACCTCAAACGTGTATTTAAGTACTTAAAGGTCACCTATTATGCAAAATTCACTTTTTCATGTCTTTTATACATAAACATGTGTCCCCTCTGTGTAAAGAGATTCTGAAAGTTTCAGGAAAAAATATTTCCTCTCTTTTTGTCCTGATCCATTTATATTAAAACCTGTCTAAAAATAAGTTGATCAGATTTTGGCCACTTCATGATGTCATAACGATTTTTTTGGCTTGTGTAACCATTTAGCCAATAACCAACTAAGGTAACCCC
>NW_011368053.1:272774-282746 GCF_000735185.1 Notothenia coriiceps | reverse complement strand
ACAAACACACACCTTATCACCTGAATCTCCTCCAAGAGCACCATTGTGTTCTTTTGAACCAAATATCTCTCAGAGGGGCGTGGGGAGTGGCTCCTTTTTTTTCATCGAAAGTAACAGACAGATAATCAGCACTTTTGAAGCAGGGCTGAAACAGAGATGGGATGCTGCAATGCACAATCTGTTTAGTATTTCGAGCCAAACACTTCAGATAAATGTTTTGTATATATCCGAGACCTATAATATATTGATGAAAAACAGTATAATAGGGGACCTTTAAGCAAACTTACTTAGTTATTTTCCACCACTGCTGACAACACTTCATCTAGATTTCTCTGATCAGCCTGATGCATGCTGAACACCAAACTCCAACGCTTGTGATCTCACTTTGGCTCACATCCAGACATTTTGACACATGATACATGTCAGGCTACAAATTCACTTTATTGATGCCTCTCTCTCTCCACCTTCTCCTGTCACATCAACTTTACTGCAACCACTTTTTCAACATTTTATGCGTCTCCCATCCCCTGTGTTAATAAATCTTATAGGGATGCTCAATAATTGTGTCTCTGATCGGATAAGAGCCCTTTGATATTGGATTTGAAACCAAGGCTGAGTCAATAAATACATTGAATTATGTGAATAATGCTACAATAGATTGACCGTTGCTCTAAATCTGACACACCTTATTATTCCCAAGCAACTTAATCCATAAACTGACTACTATTTGAAACCATAAAGTTGATAAACTAGAATAAATGTCGATATGATATGATTTGCATTGGAAGTTTGAGGAAATTCTTCCTCATAAAAGTTAATGAAACTCTGTCAAATCTCCAACTCAAATCATGTCTTTTATCTAAAAAAGCAACCATAAATGTGATGTTTCTTAAACCTCTAACCAGCAGACCATATAGACTCCCAATATAAGGATTTGTTTCAGACAACATACAGACACTAGACTATTCCAAATAATGAAACATCAAGCTGTAACCACTATGGTTTTGAGAACATTCTAATCTATACCTCATAAACAGCAACAGAAAATATTCAAAAGTTGGATTGAGCGGTAAACCAAGCATTCTAGCAATAAGGCCCTTTTCCTCCCACATACCATGAAGCAACTGCCAGCATGAAAGCAGCCTGTCAACCAAAATCTTTCTCTGATGCTTCTGAAGCATAAAACAATAATCCTGATGAACATCCACACCTGTTGCTAAGGCTCTTGTGTGGTTAGAGTGTGAGCAGCATAAAGTTTCACAATGTAATGTGAATGTGGCTGTGTGTACTCATGTTCTAGTATATGCACAAGTCTGTGTCGTGCCTGTGTGGGTGTGTCTGTTAACCTATGTGCTGGGTGGATTTCAAAAGAGCCCCTTCTAGCTCTTCATCTGATGCCTCTACAAAGGGCCCGCCTCACCGCAGGGGCCTGTGTGTGTGTGTGTGTGTGTGTGTGTGTGTGTGTGTGTGTGTGTGTGTGTGTGTGTGTGTGTGTGTGTGTGTGTGTGTGTGTGTGTGTGTGTGTGTGTGTGTGCCTATAAAAAGAGCACCCTCCTTTATCTGAGAGCTGATACAAAAGGCCACCGACATGGTGCTGAGGACGAGTTATTGTTGCTCCCAGCGTGATGCCTTCAAACGCCTACACACACACTAGGCACAGGATGGTCGCATTACACCCTTGAGGTGACACACACACATACACACACACAGTTCAAGAGAAACGTAACACCAAACTGAACATCAGTGTTTTACGACTCTTGTTGAAAGTTTAGAACTTGTACCCCCTCAGCCCTGTCAAAAAAACTCAAGTATCGCCTAAACAAAAGCACTGTTCATTTTACAAATGTATTCTTTTCCATTTCTTTTAGCTATTTTGCCACATACCGTTTCATTTTGCTTTGTATTTCATCTGCATTACTTGCAGCTCAACATTTCAAACTCTTTCGAAAACTTCTATAAAAACTATTTCTCATTGATGTAACATACGGTTATATAACTTCTTTATCAACATCAATCTTATCAAATGAGTTAAGCTACTCAGAAATATTGCCACTTACCCCCTGGCAACTGCAGAAATAAGCCCTGAATTGCATCCCTGTTAGCGTCCCGCTATAAAACATGATAGTAAAAGCAGACTCAACCAAAGAATCTTAAAAATATCATTGTGTTATGCCCAATCCCTCCCAAATGCACAGACACATACCCAACACCCAGCCAACAGGAAAGCTGCTGGCTCTAAGACAAAGGGCTGGCAAAACAGCTACAAATAAAGGAGGAAGACAAAAGGAAAAAGGGAAGGCTGATGTCAGGGTTTAGAAATATCGCTTCTAGATTTAACCAAATGAGGAAGTGCCATGTTCTAAGAGACTTAACATGCATGTGTATACCGACAATTTAAAAAGACCAAAACAGTCTCTCAAACAGCATCAAATGAGGACATGTTTTTTTTACTTAATTCAGTAGGGTGTTTACTAAAAGTTCGGAGATAGGACTGACAAGCATCACAGCAGTATCTGTGCGCCTCTTAGCAGGCCTCTTTGTGTCATAAAGCCGCCCTGGTTCTCTCTTTAATGCTGCAAACCAGGATATCCTGTCAAATGTCGGTACCAGCAGCTCGTTACAGCAGCCAACCGCCCCCCCTGCAGAGAGGTGAGCCCGCTGAGATGACAACCAGCGTCTCTGCTGCACGTATACAGCTGAATCTACTGTAAGTGTGTCTAGACACTTAAATCTGCACACACGAGAGAAAGAGTGAAGCATGGAGCGACAGTGTAGTGCTGAACAAGCGTAGCCTAAATAGTGTGTTGTGAGTAGAGCAAGCCAGCAATTTGAGGTAAACAAGTGAGTCAGAAACACTTAGAGGTACTTGGATGGCATTTTGAAAAGTACCCAGATAATCAAAACACTGGAACATTAAGAGACACAGAGGCAAAAAAAAACAAGACACTTGCCAGAGGGAAAGGAAGTACAAGGCACAATTAAGCCCGCAGGCACACAACTAATCCATAATGTGTATTGTGGAGGAACTGCCAAGTAATTACTTCTCAATCCAGCAGTTTTAAATATGCTCTTTCTTTATCCTTTCCTAAATCACAAACTACCACATTTCCATTCCCCCAGAAAACCATGAGGCCACAAAAACTGAACTGTCTTAAAACATATCCTTTCTTTGAGATTTCCATTCTTCTCTGGTCAGATGTGGAAAAACTCCATCGATTCCCATCTCGGAACAGACAGCATTAATTGTATAAAGTACCCAAACATTTACTGCTCCAGACTTCAAACATCTAACCACAATGTTCGTGTCCACTGGTGACACACTGGAGAGAGAGGAGGCTGCAGAGTGAGCCGAGCCGCACCCTGAGGCCTACTACCTCCTGTGTAACGTGAAGGAAGAGTAAAACACACCATGAAGATGCGAGGACTCACCCGGAAAACTTGACAACCAACAGGAGTGCTTCTCAGAGTCAACCTGCTTCCTGCCGCTTCAGTTGTAGAGAAAGGGCAGCGCTTTTATAAGCAACTTAAGTCTGAGTATCTGCCTGCAAGATCAGTGCCTTAAGCATCATAAGCCATTGACAAAGACTTCATAACGGTTAGTGCAGTGCTTAGCCTCGGGCCACAGAGAGTGCTGAGCGAGACAGACAGAAGGAGGAAGTAGGCGTTTGTCGAGAAAAGAGGAAGCGGGTCTGTCTGCCGAAAAAGCGGCAACATTCAAAGATAAGTGTCCAACTCACATGTAAAGAAATAACCAATTAATCCATTCCTAGAAATAAAAAAAATAAAATTAATTGAGCTGAATGGAATAATTAAGGGAAATCATATCTCATAAATATCTCATTAGTCTTCCCCTCCTCCAGTGCATTGCTGGGAGAATAAATTACTGCACATTTAAAGCAGCTTTGGAAATAGCTAATCTGGCTCTGTCCAAAGGAGACTAAATCCATACATCAGAAGCTGTGAAGCTCGCTAAACAATGTATATGTACATTTGGTCTTTCCAAACATTTGGTCTACCTACGCTGTAAAATGTATTATCTCTTCGATTTACACACGGCATCTATTGCACGTCTGTCCGTCCTGGGAGAGGGATCCCTCCTCTGTTGCTCTCCCTGAGGTTTCTCCCATGTTTCCCTTTAAACTGTGGGGTTTTTTCTGGAAGTTTTTCCTTGTACGATGTGAGGGTCTAAGGACAGAGGGTGTCGTATTGTCATACTGATATTCTGTACAAACTGTGAAGTCCACTGAGACAAATGTAACATTTGTGATATTGGGCTATATAAATAAACATTGATTGATATGTTGTTTGTTTAATCCAAAGAAAGGTTGATACATTGTGGTTTTACGGGGGTTATGTGGCAGACTATTTCTTGACCAGTACAGTAAATTCTTGATCCAACTTGTTGTATAAACACTTGAGGTTTTGTATTAATCAAACATATACCATTGGGTTTTAATTAGCTTTGTTAGGGGTACTTTTTAAACTTGCAAGCAATTTCCCCCTACCTCCAAGCATAATGATGAGCTAAGCTAAGGTTGCAGCTTCACATCTGATGACAGATATGAGAGTTAATACATGTTTTTCCTTAAATGTTGAACTGCTGCCTTAAAGATTAACCCTGTAAAGTAATTCCACTCACATCCTTTTCAGTGTACCACCCTGCCACACAGACAGCTCGCCTACAAGAGACACAATGCTCAGGGAAGAGGGTCAAGGAGTAGCGTCCATCTTAAGCTACAGTAGTACAAACAAAAAGACAGAGAAAGCCAGAAAAAACAATCTTAAACTAATTAAAATAAAGAAAATCCTCATCAACCTCGGGTTAAGTGTTATTGCTTTTTACAGCCAAGTAAGATTCAATGGTGCATGTTCACTGTTGTACAAAGAAGTTCAGAGAGCAGGTGATTACCAATAATGCTTTGACTTCCCCCCAATCACAAATGATGCAACAGATTCAGAACAGCCCTCAACCGGCGCCAGCTGAGTGAGTCAAATAAAAACACTGTCAAAAATTACCAATGAGCTAAGAGGTTAAATGAGCTAAATGAAATATTTGATTTCAGTCTCCGAGCTCAACAGCCCATCTGTGCAAGTGTCACAAAAACAGATGTTTACTCCACCCATGCTGAGGTCAATTTTGGTTCGTATGAGCCTCATAAACACGAGAATACAGGACTTTTAGTTCTGACACGAACTCCCCGAGAGCCTCAGGAAGACAAAGATCCAAGTTGGAAACATTTCAACACAGCAACACCAGCAAAAAACAAACTAATAGAAACATGTAATTTCCTTTTTTAGTTTTTGTCTCAGGAAATAGGTGAACAGAGACGAGGCCCTGAGTGCGTTAAGCTGTCATGTGTTTAGGTTTGGCCTCAGTGACATGGAGACCTGAGGAAGTGAAAAGGTTCAGAGGACCTCTGACACTAATGTATCCTTGAAAGACAGCCAAGACTGTTTTTTCTCGCGATCTACACACACACTTTCTGTCAGGGAAGCTTAAACGGAGTGAATCCTGCTGAGTCAGAGATCTCACAGGGGACTTTTTCAAACTCCTTGTCAAAGCTTTAATAATCTATCCAAACTATCTCAGCTCCCTCGTGAATACCCTTCCTCTGAGCTCTCCGTCAGCCCCACTGACCCATCCAGGATGCTGCTCTCCGTTTCACTCCACAATCTTTCAAAATCACCCTTGTCATCCATTTTTCAAACAACTGCATGCTCTTGTCAAAATCCCCTCACTTCATCAAAGCCTGAGACTATACCCTACCATATCTTTGATATATACTCAAAAAGCTGTAATGTAAAATTGCATTGCCAAACAGGCTGAGCCCTGACTTGATCGCATGGAGATACAGAGAGAAGTGCATGACAAAATGTTGAAGGCTTCCAGTATTTTTAGAAGTTTCTGGAAGAATAATCTCTAGATTTCTAGGTTACAAATAGCGAAACATTTCAAGTTACTATGTCACTCCTAAACCAAGTGCAGTTTAATGTTATATATAAAAACAGAGAAAGGCAGGTAATCTCCATTTTCTCCTTTTTATTTTTGGCACGAAAAATTCCAGTGATAATTTATTGGTTGATGCTGTTATTCATTTGTGAAGTAAATCCAATACAAAGTTAAACGTAGTTTTGTTGTAAAACCCTAGTGTGGAAAAGTGGATTGTGTATATAACTTTTAACAAATTTGACTCAAGGGGGTTTAAGCTCTGTACCATCTAAGACCCTCAAGAGCATCACCAAAAATAACTCAGGATGGTTCCCTTTCTCAGGACGGACTTGAAATAGATGTCGTGTTTACAGAACAGACCGACATAATGAAAAAACAATATAGACCATCCATAATGAGTGGATCCAAGAAAATGTTTAAACAGTTAACAGGCACTCAACCAATGACTTCAAATAAAACATTTAAAAAAAACTTCTTGTACTCCCTTTGAGTATGAAACCAGCCATTCAAAAGACTGATAATTGAAAAAACAGCCTGATTATTAATCAAAATAGCTGATTGTTTGAATTATACAAACCATAAAAACAGACAGTTATCAGTCAGCTGTGACTATTGTTGGTGATTCAGAAATCTAAGCTCTGTGTAAGACTGACCTCCAAATGGCTCCTGATGAGAGTGAAAACCCAAAATGTCAAAATGTAAGTGGGGATGTTGGATAACAATATCAGTCAGGTGTTGACGTCATTCGCTTGGTAAGTGTTTCATAACCCGTTTTCTTATTCACAGATTTATTTTTCCCATTTTTTAAACATGAAGTGAATCTGCACATTCCCACATTCTGCTTGCAGAGGAGGTTGTCAGCCAAAGATAATTCCACATCACCTCAGGGAATTATCAATTATTCAAAACTACATCCACATTTATTCCACTTGAAGAGGAGTAACATGCTTTATTTGTAATTGTCAAAACCCACTGGTTAGCATCAATGCATTTTAAGAAAGCTGGACCACTTTTTAGTTTCCAAACTGCACATCACCCAGCCAAACAACACCTCACAAGTAGGTGTATGATCACACAACGTTCCCAAAACAACACAAGCTCTCAAAACAGGACGGCAAGCAACTCATTTGGCATTGTTCAAAAAACAACTGCCTCTGGCAGGACGCTTAGTTCACATATGCTAACTGTATTTATAGAGACAAATAAACACAAGTTAATAGCCTTTAGAAATACAGTGTCGCAGTATTTCCACAACGAAGATGATCCCGGAGACAAACAGACTTCCTGATTGGAAATGCCTGAGGAGGAAGCCTGAGCTGGATTAGAAGGGGACTTCATGTACATGTAATATATTTATCTTGATGGGCCATATATAATACCAGCAGAGGATTCCTGCATCAAATTGCAGTTTGGAGTCAAGAAGAATATCATCGACACAAATCCTTGTATGCTGGTACAGTCTGCAAAGAGTTTTTTGGGAACGGTGGCATAACGTGCCTCCCTTATATGGGACAAAGACATTTGAAACACAGGAGTTAAGAGCACACTTACCCAGTGAAATATAGTCCAAATCACACCTTTCATTCGGAGTAAACACCCAGCAACAGAGTGAAGACGGCAGAGGCAAAGCTAATGGACACACGAGCAGCTAGCAACAGCTCTACTTAATTGGACCAAACACTCCTGGGTCTAACTTACTGGATAAAGTGTCAAGTAGAGCTGCACTGTTAGTTTGGTCTCACTGCCCACGGTGGGTTGTGCAAATATTCTCTTATTATCCTCTGCGATACTTTATAATAGTAATAATTGGAACATGGTCATACAGGCTAATGGGCTGCTGACTCCCTGCTTGTCTCACAGGAGTTGTACACCACTGAATGAACTATGATAAAAGACAAACCCACATTGGGTAAACACAACAACAAACTGCAACTGCAAGGGTATTGGGATCTTTTTCACAAATATAACTTCTTTGAGGTGTTGAAAGTTATATGATATGTTTAAAATGACTCATATCTGTACTGTCAACACTTGGCTAAAGTTAGATGGTTAGCTAAGCACAAATAGAAGAAACCGCTCAGTCCAAAGGATAGCAGTTATTGCCTTAGTTTCATGAACCTCCTTTCAGTACCTCCAATGCTTATTTCTCACTTCTTGTTGTTTTAACCTCATTAAAGTTTGGACTTAACAAACTTCAATTACTAAGACAATCTGGTAGGCAGATGTGTTAACTGTGGACAAAGCCTAAAGATATTAAAATGACCTATATCCTGAGATGTGGCCTCACCGCCCAGCCCTTAGTAGAAAATAGGTTTACATAAACAAATAGTGGGTAAAAATAAACACCATTATATGAAGTCATGATTGATCAACACTGATCACTACCGAACAGTGTATGTGTATAACAGCCAAATGCCATTATCTCATAATCAACATCATAACCAATTAATGAATGTATGATCGGATGTTTGTTTACAGCATCCAACCTCTGAGTTACAAAATGCCAGGAAGTGAGCAGATGAGGTTTACCACTGTTCCCTGATCAAACAACTCATGATATTTTTGGAGATTAAAGTGCTTATGAAACATGACCTGTACCATTAAAATACCCCGGTGTGTATATTTTAATCCTCCGCGCTCGCAGCTTGTGTATTCAAGAGAGTTACGTAAGGGGACTAATAATGTTGTTTTTTCCTCCACTGCCTCGCTAACTGAAAACACAATAGGCTATGTGCTCTGTTCAAACACAATCTCCTTTTCTCTTTAGATTTAAAAATAACATGCCATCCTCCCCCATTACATAACTCAATATCAGTCAGCATCAAGGTCAGCGGTGAGAGCTTAAAAACAGAAAAGAGGAGCACAATTAGGTGTTTACCCTGGAAGCTTTTTCACTGCCTGTTAGGAGAAAAGTGTGTGTGCATGTGTGAATGTGAGAAAGCCCACAGGCCTAGTGAGTCACTGACAGCATGACCTTCTTCTCTAAGGCTTCTCATCCCTGCTCGAAGAAGCCGGTCCAGGTCAAACACTCGCTCTCCACGGTGTATTTTTTTCCAAACCAACAGATATAAGAGGATTGATCGTTGGAAATACTGCTTGATTTAATATAGGCTTTGAAAGTTAATAACAACCAGGAAAGTTTTCTAGAGCAGCACAAACTTTGCAGGGATTGTTGGATACAATAGTATAAATAATCAAATAGGCATTAGCATATATTCTAGTTGCAGGCAGAATGAGATCCTAAAAAATGATAAGGATTTGCTACATCGTAAATAAGACTAGAGTGACCATGAAAGACACCCCCAAAAAAAGATCTGCACATCAACCACTCACCCATTCTGTCCTTCACCAGGAGGCTTTTATGGACCTCAGATGAAATTCTGAGTCTGATAACAGCGGTTTCCTAAACCTTAAATTGCCAGTGTATGGCAAGGAGATAAAACGTCAGCTATGCTTTGTACGTCCCCAGAAGCCCCCACAGTTGCTGGTCTGGCTGCAGGCCGAGGGGTCTCTGGTGTAATCAACTCGCATAGTTGGACCATTAGGGCCGAGCTGGAGAAAAAAAAGCCTAGATGCCTAAAGGAACAGACTAGACTGGAATGTGACTGTCATAATACTAAAAACAGCAGCAGTGATCATTATGGAGGGGATTTAACCACATGATTATTGCGGTATAAATGTAGCATTGTCTTGTAAATATTTTACTTGTTAGGGATGAAGTGATTTATCTGCTGAACATCTAGCTTATTTCCCAAAATGTAAAACAAATAACTTCAAATCCAGCCTTTGGCCCTTAATATCACATTTAGTATGTAGATAATTATAATAAGTGCAACCAAAAATGAACCATGATATATTCTATATTATCGAATATGAACGATTGTTAAAAAGTGGAACAAACTTCAGGGATTCAAAATAAACAAAGCTAAAGAGAGTGCCTTATTTCAAAAGAAAGCAGTTTGTAAAAAACAACATCAAAGTGCAATTCTTCAAAAGCAGCAGAGAGTGGTGGGAGAGGATGG
>NW_011368053.1:253715-272749 GCF_000735185.1 Notothenia coriiceps | reverse complement strand
GATAGGGGGGGGCCTTGTCCCTGACTGATCACTGGAGACAACAATGATAGGAGCCTCTGAGGCCACGCTTCAAGGAACAGGCCATCCTGAAAAAGTTCACTGGACCCCTCTGTGTGTGTGTGTGTGTAAAGGCAGGAGGCGTTGTAGCTTCAGGAGGGACTAGCATTGCATTCTTCATTCACAAGCAGAAAAAGGCCTCCATCATAAAGTGACCTTGACTACTCCAGCAGAACAGCGAGCGAATCCGAGCATCTCTCTTCTCACACCCCCTCTTATTCAAGAGAGAAGGCAAACAACCACATAAACATAGACTGCCTAATGTCTATACAAACACTGACACAGTTCATGTTATGAAGCTGGGCCTTCATTGAAAAAACAGACAGTACATTTGGGACCGGCTCCAGTTTGTGTAACTAATCAAACTGCATGACCCCGGGGGAAATCAATAACTCTTCTCCAACATAGTGCCATGATGTTTTATCACATGCCTGCTGGTCTGGACCATACAAATGCTGTTATGGAATACAATAAATAACTCTTACAAATACAGCAGTTGGAAAATCAAGTTGCTTTGTGCTCACGAAATGTTTAAAAGAAAATAGGTAGAAACTCCACACGCATCCAGTAAGGTGTAAAATGCAGTCCAGCAGGGTCATGCACAGCTTGGTTTTTGATTTGACCAAGAGTTTGGAAATGAACCAAAACAGATCACATAATTCCTTAGAGTGCTAAAATGACACCCCAGACAGCAGGAGGGAAAAAGTACCAGCGGTTATTATGGAAGAGATGCTCACACAACTACAAGTGTACACACAAGCATAACAAAACAGATGTAAAACTCCCCTCTGTGGGGCTTCTCATTCATAAAACACAGAGCTTGTTCCATCTCTTAACGGGATTAACGCTGTTCATGAGGAAGATAATGATGGCAAGTCTTCTATGATCTAATTGTAAACCAAACAGGCAGGTGCTTTGAGGAGTTGAACACACCCACGGACCCACAAAAAGAGTAGTGCACTCTTCCGACCAAACATGAGTTGTGTGGAAGCACAAGAATAGAGCAGTGAGGATTATGCAAGAACAATACTGTAGCTAAAGGCTTAGTTTCACTCATTTTAGAGAAAAGGGATGGCAGAGTGAAGTAATTACTTTAAGTATGGTGCACATCTTGTTCAACACGTCTCTTTTTAAAAAACGAGTGAACACAGGGTTGTAACCAGGGGGAAAATGTTGAATCTATACCACAAGAAAAACAAGCTTGTGTATGAGTGCTTTCATGTTGTAAGAGAGGAAAATTTAACAGGAAATGTTACATAAAGACAAGAATGATGGTATTCAAACATGAATTTTATCCAGCCGGCAGAGAAGATTGTTGAGAAAACTGCAGCATAACTTCCCTACATACATATTAAAAAAAAGCTCCGCTTAGAATAGTGTGGTGTGGATATATCGACAAAAAAAACTTAATTTTATACAGTGCAATCATTCTTTTTAAGAACATGGACTTTTTCCCCCTCATTAAAAACCCGGAGACCATGAATATGTAAATATTGTTCATTTCAAAAGTCAAATGAATACAAAATAAAATGGCTCCTACTTCACCGTTGGGGGGGGGGGGGGGCGGGGTGTTGTCCCACATCACATTTCTGCATATTGAACCACAGTTGGCGTACAAATGAGTTGCGATGTGACAGAATCCTTGTTGTTCCTGCACATCTTGAACGGAGACTGTTTTTAGTTTTGAAGAAACATATGGTCAAGGATTGTTGGGTTTTGAAAAAGATCAGGCCTAACATTATAAATTGGCAAATCTGCAGCTTTGTAAAAACACACAGATGATACGAGGTATCTTCCAGCTACAGGCATTTTCCTGTTGGTTATACAGAAAGAATTACAGTTATACCAACAGTCTTAGTGGGGGTTAAAGCTAAAAGGCTACTGGTTCGCTGATGACTAGAGAGCTTTTTTTTCAGACATGCTTTGTTACATTACAGGAGATTAACTCACATTGCTGGCATGCCTGGCATGTGCCCCATTGAGTTGAATGGGATGTGAAGGATTGGGCATCCCAGGTCGGGGAATTTCCATTGCAAATGATTGCCGAGCCACCAAGGCCATGTTTTCATTTGGCTCAATGTTTGGACAAACATACACAACCAAGATTGCTTTCAGACATTTGGTATCAGGCCGAAGCCATGCAGTCGTACACACAGGATGTTGGTGTATATTTTGCCAAAGTGTTTGCAGTGCAGGTTTTTCCCATGAAACTCCAGTGCACAGAGAGCTTCTGATATGTTGGGTGCCTCGCAAGGGTCAACACAGAATGAAAAGGTCTACACACACAGTGAACAAACAGTGCTTCAGCATGCCATCAGCAGAAATAAAAAATAAATCTTTTCGAATGTAGTTGTGATAGAATCCAATTATCAGTGTTTGTGGTGATTTGATTATATCATGCTGTGTTACCCTGCGCTGCTAAAAATGTGACAAAAGATTTCTGGCATAGTTTTTATTGTCATTGTTGTCTTTGATTTGAAAGTACAAGACGACCCATTTTTTGGTACAAACACAATGTTTTTAGCCAGAAATCTGGTTGGTTAGATACAATTGGGTTATGTTCCTAAAAGAATAAAACAGCATGTTTTATTTTTGTTCTGAAACATTTTAGTTTTCTTCATTCATTCTCTCAAACACAGGTTTTTGTTTTGGTAACTGGTAGCCTAAGCAAATGATGGGTGCTTGTTCCCATGCAATGTAGCACACTGAAAATACTTTAGAATATGTTCATGCATGATAGAAATGGCATAAAGGTAGGCCTATATATAAAAAAAAGTTTAAAAACCATGCAGCCCTTCGGTTTTCAATTATATTAATAACATTAGGCCTGAAGCAAGGTTTAAAACGAAAGGCCTATAATCTCAAAATTAGCTTTCTTTTTAACCATAGATTAAAAAAAAAATAGGACATATTTTAGATGGGAAAAAATCTTTAGTTTAAAAAAATCTTATCTTGTGTTATGAGCTTGTGATATTTGATTAAAAAAAATGTTGGATGCAACCTATATAAAATAATCTGAAGATCTATGATTGCTCTGTGCCCGCCTGCTTCTTGGCCCCGCAGGTCTTTCCATGCTATCACTATGGTGGAGTCTCACAACACATTACACTACGAGACATTTCTGTGCCATCAATATTACGGTCTGCTGTAAACCCCCGATACATTGTTGTACAAATCTCACACATCTTTTAATGGAAACATGGTCTCCATTTAGCTAAATTCAATAGCTCAGAGGATTACCATCTCAGCTCGAGCATGTAATAACTAAAAGGTCATATCATCATCATAGCTCAGCAAACCATAATCCACCACAGCCTCTTTAATGGCTTTTAAAAGTGTGTCAAGGCCTGAATCACTGCTACCAGTCCCATCTGAACATGTCCTCCTCTAAAGTGCCGGTCTGCCAGTCATTCGGCCCAGCTTTGAATGCCGTGTCACTCTATCCCCTATTGGGTTGTGCTAGCCTAGATCGAGATGTGCGAAGAGCCCGAGAGCATTTGGGATTGATTTGTGGCTATTTTTACATGTCCTACTTGAACTAAATGGTTCAGATACTCAGAGGAAGAAGTCAGGACCTAAAAAAGCGTATTTAACTAGAAAAAGAAAAAAGTAAAGATAAATGGTGGTAAGCGGGTGGACGCTTTACTGTAGAGCCTTTGAGAAGCACCTCTTAATAACATGAAGGAATACGCGATAAGAGTACATCCTCCATCCATAGGTCTATTATTTGCAGGCTACTGGCATTCTGAGGAGTGAAAATTAACGTGCTTAGAAAGATAAATGCATACAGACAGCAGACAGGTTTAATAAAAGAAAGGTGCAGGAAGCCGTCTCAGGTGACCTTGCATCTTGATAGACTAGATGCACTCCGTAGCAGCATTTCCTCCAGAAGCCACACAGGAGCAATGCACACATACAGCGCTACTCTCCACCAGAGTAAAAATGAGTCCTCTTATTAAACCATAACTCAGGGGAGAACCCATGCCCTCAACAACACTCATTACCCAGGCATATAGCGAGCAGGCTGCTGTTCAATGTTGCTGGCGCTACAATTATGTTCGCACTGATGACTATCATCACAAGCGTAATAAGTGCTCTACAGGTACAATGACATTATTAACAATGGTTATAGGCTATCTTGTGTAAATCTTCTGCTGCTATTGTCAGCTGTCAGTGAAACAAGCACACACACAACACACACCTATGAAAAAAATATATAAAAACGATTTCAAAGTGTTGCATTGAAGTGCTAACGCTACTCTAATGACAGAGTGCTAAGGCCAGGGTAAGGATGAGCTAAAGTGCTCTGATAATGCTAGCTCCATTGGCTTTACGATAGAAGTTTCATGTTCAGTAACTAGTATGCCCTTTAACACACGCCCTAAGGACTGCATTTAACAAGGACTAGCTTGTAATCCACAAAACCAGTCAGAAAATATAAAAACGATTTATTGAGAACTGGCCGACTACAATGCTAATATTGGCTAGTCTGCTAGAATTTAGCAATTATTTCATTTAGACAATTATCTTATTAAATTACCAAAAAACATAAATATGATAAATACAGTTTTTGAGATTAAAAATGACCTACGTTGGCATTAAGAAAGGTTATCCGGGCACTAAGTAAACCCAAGAAAAACACTTTTAACTGACTGACAAAGGCGGAGGATTTTGTGTCAAACTATCGCAGATGTATATCCACTGCTTATAAATCACCAAAAAATGAATAATGCAATCAGTACACCTGTAGCCAAGGGAAGGAAGGAGAATGTTGTGCCAACATCAAACTGGGTGGAAACCTGTAGCCATCCAACGCTAAAGATCAAAGTTGGCACTCCAAGCGTCATCATCAATGTCACGACTTTATTAACCAGTGGGAAGTTTTCCTCACCATGGCCTCCCTGCCGTGTCTGTGGTCTGGGTGCTGTGAACATTTTCAGTCCCTACACAGATCAGCCATGGAGGCTACTCGCTGTGACTGGCACAAGAGAGTGGGAACAAAGGAGTCAGTGTGGCTGTCACACTCGCTCCTCGTTACACTCACCCTTTGCTCTGCCAGCTGTCTCTCTGTCCCCTCCCAGAGCCCACCCCCAGCTGTGGCTATACATCAAGATACCCTTAATTCCACACATGCAAACACACCCACCTCCACACATGTCTTGGGTGGCTTCAAGACTTGGCCGCACCAAAACACTCCCTTCCTCCCTGCTGGGTGCTCTTTGCCTATCCTCCATACTGACTGACTGCACTGTTGGAGGCACACTGTTATTCATCACCACCACCAATGGCTCATCAGTATCACACCACTGCACACAGCCACAACACATAAGCTCATGCTTGCCAGGAATAATATACTGGCACTGATATTTAAAATATTTTCCTTTCTTGCCTTTTATAGTCTCACAGATGCTTGTTACTGTTCTTTTACTCATTCCTGCCTACTGAGTCTCTTCCCAAACTCCCTTCATGCTGCCACACCCTCACCACAACGCCTCCCCTCTCCTGACAGATGCCCCATGCTCTATCTTTGGGCTCACCCATTCATTTGCTAACCCTTAAACACTGCCCTCAGCCTCCCACTCTCCACAGCCATCCTATTATTTATTTATCCCCCGCGTCTTTTTATTTTTTGTTAACCATATGCTACACCCATGCCCTCCCCTATGTTTACCCACTGAAAGGCTCCAGCCCTACCTGGTCAGTCACGAGCCGGTGCCCATGCCAGTTGAGCCTCCACCCTCACAGTGTGGTGACTGGCCACTGCTAAAACACTTCCATCCCTCCTGCGTGCCTAGTCCAGTTCCTTCAAAGCCATTCATTGAGGCTTTGCTAGTGGTTGTCTTATTATTGTTAACTTGGAGTAAAACTGTGGGAAGGGGTTTGCTTGTGGTACAAAGGCAGAAACAATAAATGAGGTTGAAGTCAGGCTATTTATGGACTGGGGAATAAGATTCAAAGATGTTTTTGCCTTTTATGGGTTAATTGTATGTTACCCATATTTTTGTGAAACAGAGAGACTGAGAAAGGGGGGCAAGAAAAACACAAGCGGGGGGCATTCCTCGGGTCAAGCTTTCATTGCTGTGGGTACGATGTCATTAGATGATGTAATCGTTGCATAGCTGCCCTGCATACATCCATTCACTGAGAATATTGAAACAGACATGAGACACAACCGGTTTCACATGTCAGCCTGCCCTGTTATCCATACTGAAAACTACAACTAACGACGTTACATCAGGTTGTGCCTCCACCTCTTGACCTTTCTCTTCATACTTTCTGTCAACAGGAAATGGATCAGTTCACAAGCACATAATGGCAGGAAGTGGCTCATCTTCCACCTTGCTTCAAAAGAGGCGTTTTCATATTAACTAAAGTGTACTTTTGAAACCCTCGCTTCGTGTATAACCAACTTTCACCACATGTTTAAAGACTGTTATGTATCCGTTAGCTCTGCCGTTGTTGGGAAATGCCATTGGTATTTCCTGTGCCTTTCTTCAACAGCACTTTCTGGGCTATAAAATGCTGCCAGACAAGTTGGACATGCACAAATAAGTGTTAAGCTTCCCCCTGCAGACAACAAAAGAATAGACACAGCAACAAGCCCTGAAGGCAACATTAAGACCAGCATTACAATACCCCTCTTCTCTCAGAGAGCCGCGCTTAACTCAGCTGAACTGAGCTGTACCGTGTTATCCTTCAGTTTCTAGCTGGGCATAGGATAAAGGCTAGGCACACTGACAACGTGTAGTATTCACAGGAAATGGGAAACACTGATGTGTGGCCAGCACAGACCAGCCAGGGTGACATGGGGTAAGGCAGGTGGTTTACAGATGGGGAATCTGCTCAGGCCACAAAGAGAAAACAAAAAAAACAATCCCGAGATCAAAAACAATGGCACAGCTGAGTCTAACAGACAACAAAACACTCCTAGAGGTTTGGTCTCAGATGGTGGGAAAACCTGGGTCTATAGACACAACAACATAGCTGGCAGGAATGACTAGAAGCAAAAACACAGATAAGCACAACACAGGACCAGGAATACTCAATCGAGTCCTCCTATGGGTGTTTTCATAACAAAAGTACTGGGTAAATATATGCCAACAGTCTCATACTGTTGCTTACTTAGTTTTTCTAACCTCATCAGGCAGAAAGAAAGACAAATAAATAATAATTTAACTTTCAACACTCTGGACACAAAATAGACTTAAGGGCAAGTTGAAATGTCGCCTCTTGGACAAAGTAAAGTAAACAAAAGCTATCCAATACCTCTGGTTAGGCTTGACCTGTTGACCTGTTGTTCTATAAAGGGCATTGCAATCCCGGTGAGCAAAGCTTTGGGGTGGGCCTAAAGGAAGACTTCTTTGTTCAGCGTTTTTTTTATCACAGAGGAATTACCCAGCCGCAGACCATATTTACAGTATTGCTGCTTACAGATGATGAAATATAGCATCCAGGTGTGAGAGTGATTATGACTTGTTTCTACTGGGTGGTTACAGTGAGCAGAAAACACACTTCGGGCTGTAACTTAAAAATAGCAACACGAGACACGAGTACTGGGGTCTTGTGGAGGTCAATATATTCTTGATGCTCTGTTGAACTCTGCTGATGCTTGTGGTCAATTTGTGGGCTGAGAGGGCCAGGAGGACTTGAGCAATGCGTACAGTATAGGGAGTTGTTTAGATGGAAAGTTCTGCTGAAAACACTAGGCAGGAGGCAGAACAAGTGTTGAGGAAGAGAGATAGAAATGGATAAATGAAGGAACGGAGCATCGGTTCGTAAAGTCTTTAAAGAGAGGCATGAAGAGATAAATTCAGAGCAAAAGAAGAGCGAGATAGAGGAGATATCAATATGTCTTGTTTCGAATGTCCTTATGTGTTTTTGATTTATTCAGAGACTCAGAGGCAGCCCTGACATAAAGCTACACACTTTCAATCCAAGGCCTGCAGTTCCCCAGCCAGAGGGAACCAGTGAGCTAGTGACCTTGGCCTTTTATGAGAGACCCTCCACTCCTCAATCTCTTTTCTCAAGAGCTAGCCTTGACTAGTCCCAAGAAAAGAAACTGTTGCAGCACTTCGACACCGCCGAGGCCTGCGTCGTGACAGAATGGGTTCAAATCTTCAATCTGAACCCATACATTAATTATGCAATACGTTTAGATATGCGTTATTGCACTTCTCTCTTCAGTCTACCCTCCAGTCTTCCTAACAGAAATAACTTGAAATGAAGTTTGCACTGAGAAAGAATCTATAAAAAGGAGTTTTATTGTGGTGGAGCTCACAGTGGGAACCCTACCATTACACATTTGAAAGAAAACAAACAAAATTACATCATTTGCAAGTGTCTTTCAGTCACAGCGAGGAATAAATCAAGTCTTTAAAGAGTCATTTTCTAACCACTACACTAATCACAGAAAACTGAGACTACTATAATCATGGCTAAGATTGACTGAGAAATTAAAAGAGAAAGATGGAAAACTAGAAAGCAAGTTAAAGATGGAAAAGAGAGAGAGGCTATGTTGTCATTTAAGCTGTAAAATAAGAAACAAATAAGTCTGTAGGTTTCTTAGAAACTGTGACACCCCCCTCCCATACCCAGAAAACAACAGGCTGATTTGATTCCCGGTCCATCTCACTGAACCTCCATTCATCCGTGTGTGCTGTCCACTCTCATCAGGGGACAGATCTGACAAGATCAGGGTTGTGTGCACCTGGGAGACGCAGAGAGACAACATGAAGCCCACCTCCGGTTGGACCCTGCCTTCAACATGTGACTCATAGTTCACAAACACACACACCAACATATCTATGTCAATGTAGTGGTTTGCAGTCTCAACGATGTGCCTGAGACTGAACTGACCATGGTATCTGTCCTTAGGTAATTTAAATACTTTATTTAACTAAATCACATATACCCTAAATACATGCCAATAGACTATGGTGAGTGAGAAGGGTTGAGTTCCCTTTAATGAGTACATTTGTTTTCAGATGAAGGTCAAATTAACCTGCCAGAAACGGTTAGTTTTTATATGAACACATTTTACACCCCTTTATGTGCAAAGATTGCCTGCTTTGATTGCTCCATGCTTTTTTTAAACTTTAAATACTGCAGAAAGTTTGCAGGTATATTTGACATGTACCACAAAAACAACTAAAAGTAAGAAAGAAATTCTGTGACATTTCAAGTTTTTTCTTTTCCCCAGAAAGCATCAAATCAGAACATAAATGCTTCAGGGGACATGACACCTCCCACCTGCCCTTCTAATCTGATGCACATCATTTGAGTTACAGTAGTGTTTGGCTCACATTCACAGTTTCTCAACTTTCTCACCGCTATACAGGGTGTGAAAAAACAAAAAGAATGCGGCACTGTCTGTGATGATGTGCTTGACGTTTCCTAAAATCCCTCTCCACCCCAGATCAGACATCAAACAGAACACTCATTATTACATGAGAGACAGCAAGTTCAGGTAAGTAATGGTTCAACATAAATACCAAAGTTCAACATTTGGGGAGAACTGTGCAGAAAAAAAAGATAATAGTGGGAGTACACTGCCAGGGGAAGTGTGCATCGTAGGGCCAGACCACCTGATCACAGGGAGAAAGAGGTAAAAAGCCAAAGGATGTATGGATGGATGGACTCATGGATCAAGAGATGCATTGATGAACAGATGGGAGCTTGACAGCCAGCATACATATATGAACAGAAACATAGAGATCAAGCAATGACCTATACTATTGCACGACACCTAAAGGGCTACGCATACACATGGGGAAAGTTACAATATACGTCACAGCTAAGTAAACCTGTGTTCAGCACCTGGGTCATACTGAAACACCAGCACGTGGCTACTGCGAAAAGGATGCAGGGAAGCCTTGGAGAAACATAATAACTGACACAGCGCTGAAATCTGGATGATCTGTGCAGAACATGTGCAAACCTGCCATAAATCATACACTGTGTGATGCTACTGAAGCATCCGCACATCCTACAACAGCTGCACACACTGTACTCTAGTAGCCTCTAATAACCGCACCCGTTGGACAATCCCAAAAAAAAGTATCCAGCGTTGAGCGTGAAGTCAGGCCAAGCCCCTCACACAGCTGGAACGGGGATATACGGGTGAGACAGAGACTAGCTTACCATTTATCCTACTCAGTAGGCTCTGAGCAGGCTGAGTGGCTCTTAGTTGAGAAATGCTAAACACCACACACGCACAGAGAGAAAAAGAGCTGGCTAACCTCTCACTCAATATTTACAGAGCTCTGCGGCAGTACCACAGCTGGAATGCAGCGGGCAGAGCGGGCAGAGCGAGCACGCAGAGGGAACCGTATCACTTTCTGGGTCATATAGGGCTGCTTCACTCCGCGTAAAGTCTAGACTCGGACGGAGAAACACGCCTGCGGATGCTCTCCGCTCAAACGGATTCATATTCAAAGAATGGATGGACTCTGTGCCCTAGGAACAAAAACACATACATTTATAGATGCACACAGCAAAAGGTCGATGTACATTCGTGAGCGTATTCCCATGATCACGGTTTGCCATAAAACAACAACCTTCGTCCATCGGTTTCTCCTATTTATTGCATTTTTTCTTCCCAAGTGAAAGAGCTGCCCGGATTTGAAATTCGCCCAAGGCAATAATCAGTAAACTAAAGAGCAGAACATGGCATTAGTACCTATGAGATCTCTCCTCACCCACCTATATCTGTCTGGCTGTCTGGCACCTTCCCATCACACCTCTGGTACCTGCTGTTTTAATTAACTTTGTACCACAGGGAGCAATTATGCAAGACAACATTTGTCTCATTTGGAACTGCAAATTAATCTAACTTCAAGCTGCTGAAGGTGAAGCACTCCAGTTTGTACAACAAGCAAGGCTGCCAGTACTTTCATTTGCATGCAGGTTGTTTTCATATGCATTATCACTGGCTGATTGCACACAAATACATAGAAAGATCTAAAGACATGACATTGGCCCAGAAGTTTTTGGTGTTACTCTAATGTTGCGATTCTGAGCTTTTAGGAGAAAAAGGGGGAAATGAGTTCATTAAGATGGACCGATAGCATAGGCCGGGCATACATCAGGGAGAAAACAATTTACATACCTTCATTTCCCTCAAGGAGCAAGAAATGAGAGTGAGAAAGTAGATGGGGGAAGTGTGTGCTGCAATGTGAGAGGAAGCAAATGAGAAGAAACGGCAAGAAACGGGGTAGATGCTTATGTGAGAGAGACAGTAAGATAGTATGTGTGAGAGAGTAAGCTAATGAGAGAAAGATAACAAGTTGCAAGAGGAGGGAGGGAGGGGGCTCTGACAGGCGAGAGGAGACAAGGTTACACTTCAGGAGGTGGTGAGAGTATACCAAACAGTAGGCTGTGTCAAAGAGATACAAAATCAGAATCTTGCATGTGATGCAATAAGCGAGTCAGCCACCCTCTCACAAAAAGAACTCTACGATCTCTGCCTCCTTCCACTAATCTGATTTCCAGGATTATGTTTCACTATTTAAAATAAAACACCACGGCGCTAAAGTTTAATTCCATCACTTTATTTGGCTTAATGACTCTGGTAAACGTCAACGCTGCCGTATTTTCTATCTCACTTCTCATTTACTCTTGTGTTGCAGTGCTCCATTGATATTGCTGATTTTTAAAGACCCTGTAGGTAGGGATAAAGGAACCTTTATTTGGGTAAGCCAGCTAACAAGAAATGGCGGTTATTGCTAATAAATCTTGTTTTTGCATGCATGTGCATTCCTTTTGACATTTAGGTCCCTCAGGTGGCTGTAAAACTGATATAAAACACTTCTGGTACACTTCAATTCTGACCTGGACAGATACTAGCACACATTAAACTTCCCATACCAGTTTAATGGGAGAGTGTGCTGAAGTTAGTGGTTTGTTCCAAAGGGTGAGTCGAAAATTGCGTTCCTTGACTGCTAAAGCTGTGCCAGACCTGAGTCTAAAACCAAAAACATCAATCTCTAACCCTCTGTCAACCACACCAACAGGGTGCACATGGAGGCCAAAACCTCACAATGTAAAACACGATCTCTCAGTTCAAGTACATTACACCGATAGAAACTCACATTGAATAACACTCTAGATCGTCATGGACAACAAGAGAGACAACAGACAATAACCTCAAAATATTTACCTCAATAATAATCCCAGAACAGCACGAACAAAAAACGCATTCATCCCGTGCCGGAGATAACTTCCTGTTTTTCTGAATCTGAAACATTGCAGCGTGTGGTTATGATCCTGTTTCTAGGCTGTGTTTCCCTGTGTTTATTATCGAGTTGACACGGAGATGCCTGGCATGCGTGTGGCTCCATCACAACAGGCATGTCTTTGGTGGCTAACAGGGCATGTAAATGGGGTCTAACTCCATCAGAAACTGCCTGGAGGGAGCGAGGGAAGACGACAGCGAATCCCTGATGTTGGGAGCTGGGAGACGCTCTGTGCCACAGACCAACACTGTTGTGGCTTCTTCGTGGTAACTGAATGATCACAGAGGAAATATGGAGCAACAGTTCCTAAAATAGGGTCCACAGACGGCCAGGGGCCCTTTAAAGTACCAATGTGGGTCCAAAGGCATAAAGAGGAATAGTAGCAGTTTCAAGGCAGTTTTATCACACAACATCACATTTTTTCATCTACAGTAATGATTTCCAAAGAACCCTTTTGAGTGAAAGGATGGCTTTATGAAAAATATTGCACTGCTATCATAACAGTTCACTGTTGAGCATTGGACTCTTTTTCACTTCAGTACATTTGGTCAAGATTAACTTTACTAGCCTATACCACTACTTAGAGTACCAGCCATTTAGTCTTCTATTTTTATTTAAACTAGTCTCAATTGCATCATGAATTGACTCAAATAGTTAGTAAAGCTGGGCCTGTAATAGCGGTTAGGTTATTATGGCAATACATATACTCAAATTCAGCATTACATCAATATGTAATTCTATTTGCATGTTTATTTTACCCACAAGACAAGAATGCGGATCAAATCCAATGTTTTCACTGTATAATGTTTCCATGTGCTCCCTAATAACAGCAGAAGTACCCCCTGGGGTACACCTACCGCTGGCTGGGAATGGCTCATATACAGTGTTTGTTTCTGGGATGTGTTAGAATAAAAAAAACCTAAATGTCACACAGTCTATCAAACAGAGGTGTGGTTCCCATGCACCTTGATTCATGGTTTGCCTGCTAAATTTGAGGGGTAGAACAACAATCATCATCAGCCTAACAAAGCAGGAACATTATGAATTATTAAATCCCATAAGAATCCCATAACAAGAACAAAGACATTTGGCTAACTAGTTTCAACTCGTTGACATAAGCAACCATGCTGAGGGGTTATAAGTGGCCATTGCTTGGTTTAAAGGGGTTGAAAGCCTTAAAAAGGTATTTAACAGTGATGATTGCATATAAATGACGGCCATAAACCACTTTTATTAACCATTGATGTAGAGAGAAGGCATATAAAGTATTAGACTTCAGATAACTTGATTCACAGCAGCCAGATTATAATGCATCTTGACATTGTTGCTGTTCATGTTATGTAGGAGAGTACAGAGCTCGAACATCACATTTTCTGTCTAGCTTTCTCTCTCCCTTCTTCTAATGACAGGCCCACGGTGTGGCCATGCATGCTGTGCTGTGCTGGAGTAACACACCGCACACCCTTAAGCAGCTCTTTAATTAGCAGCGGGGTGAAATCGGAGGCATCAGTGAACGCATCACTTTTTCTTTATCAAGCGAACAGCATGCTCTAACAAACGATCCGGGAAAACAGCAGCAGCAGCAGCAGCAGCAGCAGCTCGGCGCCTTCACAGTATCTGCTGCAAACACAACACAACTTGCAGCTTTAACGCGCACTTGTTTAACAAACCAGAAGTAAAAGGAGCACTGTGAATGGATTTAAAGGCAGTTTGATTTCCACTGCAGTTCAACGTGTGTCTCTGCGTGAAAGCAGAGTGGGCTGCGATGCTTTAATGAGGCATGTCAATAATAAGAACAGCGCCCAAAAGAGCCGCTGAGGCCACTTCACAAAAGTAAAAGACAGCCGGGGGAAACGGACACACAGGGTGGGAAAGACGAGGGAGAAACACAGCATTGTCTCGCTGCAATGTAACACACATAAACGCTTGCTGAGGAAAAGCGCAGCGAGCCGCCAAACATCGTGAATCCTCAACATTTAGCACCAAACGCGGAGGAAGTGAAGCTACAAACACTGCTCAACACCAACATTTGCGCAAGAGAAGAAAGCTTTGACTAACCTGACGAGGCGAGGACACTTCTTCCACTAAAGCGCTGATGTCCAGAGTTTGTGTGTGAGTGTGTGTGAGTGTCACTCAGCGGTGTTTGCTCCCTCCCTCCCTCTCTCTACCGTATAGAGATAGTGCTGATGTTTCCACTTCCTCTTTTCTTCTTCTGCCGTCTGCTGGCTGATGGTGATGCCAGACAGAGGATGCATGAAAACATGAGAGCCAGCTGCTCTCACTGAGTCACTGCCTAACGAGTGGTGACATTTATCAGATTTTAATAAAGATGTCAGGAGGCTACTTTGGCTTTTAGCAGCTCCGGAGTCAGACAGCGAGCTTTGCTCCATAACGTTTCAGGCTACAAACTCAATCTTATTGGATCAGAGGGAAAAAACACTCAGGTTTATATTTTTGATTTCAGGATGATAGGATTTGACATGGTTAGCATATATGTCCGCTTTAAAAAGCTGCATGTAATTGCGAATTTGTTGAGTCTTTTTTACTCGACTCATGTCTTCCATTCAGAAACAGGTGTGAGTCACCAGCTCCCTGATGTTCAACCTGTAGGCACTTAATAAAACACACTGACACATGTTTGTTTAATTATATATATACTTTTTTTTAGGTATGGTTCTTATTATTTCAAGATTAGTTTACTCTTATTTTCAGTGTTCAGTGGCTACAAATCATTTTTCGGATGACTGTTATTTTCTAGAACATTTAGGATTTGGGCAAAGAAATGTAGATCTCATACATTTAGACACAACCTACTAAATATGACAACATTAAAAGTCGAATAAATAGGGTTATTATTAAAATGAAAGTCTTCAGAAATGAATTCACAACAATTAACATTTGTTTCTTTAAAATCTGTTTGTCAACAAACAAATGAACAAACGTGTTTCATTGTGTGAGATCCAAACATCTTCAACAGCCGTGTTGAAAGTACTATACAAACTTTAGCTGCTTTTTACCCAAACTTAAGCAAATGTCTTTTATTTTTCTTCCAAATATCTGAGCACTTGTTTATATAGTACTAAGCAGATTAACTTTAAGTGTTCAAAAATGGTTAGATATGTGTTTACTGAGCTATATGAGGAACATTGTAAAATAGCACATTTTAGGATTGTACTTTAATAGTTTGCATATATGTAGCTACGTTTAAAAAAAAAACGGATGAGCTTTTTGGTGACTGCCTTTTAAGAATAGTGTATGTATTCATATTGTTACACAATATTAGATTAGATTAGATTGGTGAATAAAGCAGGTGAAGTGCCACACTCAGAGTGGCACAAAGACGCAACTCCCTCCAATCTTGCAGCCAGAAGAGAAAGGCAAACAGGAACAATGACTTTAATAATTCATGGCTATTGAGCGCTCTCTGGTCCCCACATACACACAGAGAACTGTTTGGCGGGTAGGATTATGACCTTCTAATGTTTCAATACACCAGGAGCCTTTTTAATGTAGCACAACAGTGGTCCTACACAGCATAATGGTGGAGTTTCATTCAATGTAATTGTAAAAGACAGGATAGAAGAGTTTATCTCAGAGCAGAGCAACACTGAGCCACATGAGGCCACTTCCCCTTCATTTGGTCAGGGATAACAGACTGTTTCTGATATTAAACCCAAAGTGTGTGTTTATGAGTGTGTGTGTGTGTGTGTGGGGGGTGGGGGGGGGGGGATTAATACAGGGGCCCCGTCCATCCTGAAATAATCTGGAGCGACACACACAGCAGAAATCTCTGTCTCTCTCTGAGAAAAACAAAGGATTCAAACTTCTGTCTAAATAACAGCCTGTGGCCTTCATCAAATTGTTAATTGGATCAAGGGCTGTAAAAGGCAAGCAGGCCAGATAGAAAATAAACACAAAGCAAACAGGTTATCTGCATACAACGAGATATAGTTAAGATTCAGCATTCAACCTGACTTAAATCACATACTTATTTCAAATGGTTATATGCTTTAACCCTGGAAGGTCACACTAGATATGACACACAGTTTAAATTGTGCATAAATAATTTCTAACCACTACACTGAAAAACTGAAACGTTGACTTTAATTAAATTTAAATGTCAACAGATTTCACATAACTGTATTAGGTTAGTTAAAAGCAATAATATCAAGGTTCAACTTAATATTATTTATTTCAACTAACCTTATACAGTTATGTGAAATTTGTTGACATTTACATTTAATCAAAGTCAACAGTTCAGCTTTTTCAGTGTACCTTTTTAGGGGGATTTCCAGCAAGAAACCAAACTACTTTTTCTTTGTTCTGTTCTCGTGATTTTGGAATAGAACTGAGTGAGTTTTGGTGACTTCTGCAACCTGAATTTGGCTTCAAAGCTTTAAAGAGTACATCCACAAACTGTACATTAGAGGGCTCACAGAAGATATAATCGTTTTATCTGAGACAGCAAAGAGGCAGTGGAGTGGTTTTAAGCCATATGGTCAATATACAAGTAGCCTACTGCATGATGCATTAAATAAAGTGCAGCCTCACAATGCATCTCTGCAGCAATCAAATGCAGTCAATGTTTTTTCATCTCTCAAGTTAAACCTTTCAGCTGGCTGTGTTACTCAATTTAGATTAAAATACACAGTTTCACTATATCTGCACATCTGCTATGAAGACAACAGGACATGACTACAAAATAATTGCAACTGGCATCCTACTCATTTGGCAAACATGATTAATTATTCATGTGTTAGGCACAGGGCTCGGTTCGTAAAGATTTAATTAACTCGTTTTTGGCAAATGTGTTTTGAGTCGTAACACAATCTGCAAAATGAGTCTGTCCTGGCACTCCGTCTGACCTGTCCCTGGTCCAAGAAGATAGAGTGCTTCAATAAAGACTCTCCGTTGACCAAATTCTCTCTACGTGGCGCAACCTCCCTCTGAGCAGCCTGTGACTGAATCTCATCTGGGAGATTCATTGTTCCACTCAGAGAGAGAGAAGTCAATGCAGAACAGACTGTTTCAATGACGCTGATTTATCTTAGGTTATTGGTCCAGGCGATGGACCAAGCAAAGATGAAAAGGAAGAGAGAATTAATAAGCGTTCAATCTGCAACTAAAATGCTCTCATGGCCTTATAATCTGTCACTCTTTGATAGAATTGCAATTTCTCACAAACACATACACTGCCTACAGCATTTGAGCTGCTCGGAAAGCTTAATGCACAAATCTAAATGGAAATCTAGTTTGCTTGTTCCCTTTAGGTCTACTGTAATTGTCTCTCCAGCAGGGTCATTAGGAAATGGGAATGTTTCAAGTTCGTTTCCACAGGGAGTCCTGCTCAAAAATGTGTTGCTCATGACGAAATGACACAAAGGGCTTCCTCAAATGTGGCCTAAAGGGCAAGTCTGCTGCAAAGTCCTTATAGAGAGCTGATTAGTTGAACACAGAGGGAGGATCGCTGTGCATTGTGTAGATTGTAAAATGACTTTTGAGAAACACCCTCTGAAGTATCCTCAGATTGCTAGCAGGACAAGATCAAAAGAAAAATGTTCTTCGCCTCTTGTACATGTAAATCAACTTTTCTTTTCTGAGGAAGGTCACGGCAGGACTACGCTGTGCACTTTTAATGATCAGACTTGGCCGTGTGGAGTTTCGCTGCACTGTCCTCAAAAGATCACCGTTAATATGAAAAAGATTCTCTTTCACATTCATTCAAGGCCAAAATGGTTAACATGTTTGTTTTTCTTAATCCTGGAGCCGAGTAAACATTTGAGAGAGAGAGCTGTCTTTATTCTCAGAATAAGGGAGCACATTCACATACATTCTTTTCACATCGCTGTGGTTTTCTTTAGAGCAAATTAATGAGCATATTCCAACCACAAATCATTTCAAATATTTCTGTACAGTAACAAGCATTCAAACATTCTGGCTTGCGTGGAAGACAAATTCTAGCTGTACTCCAACATTTCATTTAGACTTTTTTTTCCACCTCTGTGTTTAGCGCACTCTACAATCAAAGTATTTAATACCAGGGAGATGGCAGGGATACAAAAATATGGTGGAAAATACAATCTCTTAATAACACACTGTATTTGCGGACACCGTAGAAGAACATTATCTCTTACACCAGCGGGCTCATTTCATATCACTTAAGATTAATTAGCCATGCAGCTAATGCTTTTTGACACACATATGCACCGTGGCACACGCTGCACACACTTCCTTAAGCAGCTGTGCCGTATGACCCCGTGCTGCACCATCCGTCAGAGGGGAGGTATAATGCGAGTCGTCATCCTGGAGAGAATGAAGCGGCTGGGGAAGTCATGCACAGTGGACTTAGAAAAGGCTTAGAAACGTCTTCAGAGTGCGGAAAACTTCACTACTACGTAAGCAGCTACTTCATCCATGCTCTATGTTTAAAGCACACAGCGTACAAGTAAACAAGCCTGTTCCAAACACTCAATCTGAATCTGAAGAGTCACTGGTTTTGGACGACTTCTGCTTCTGTTTCTTTTTACTCTTCTTCTTGTCTTTTTTCTTTTTGTCCTTCCCCTTTTTTCTCTTCTTGCTGCGGTGTTTGTCTGATGAGGATGAGGAGGAGGAGGAGGAGGAGGAGGAAGAGGAGGAAGAGGAGGAAGAAGAGGAGCTGTCTGAATTGGAGGAAGTGCTGTCCTGAAGCATCTGCTGCAGCTGCTGGATCCTAGAAACAGGAAAGGCAGGACTGCCAAGGCACAC
>NW_011368053.1:247737-253630 GCF_000735185.1 Notothenia coriiceps | reverse complement strand
CTTCCCCTTTTTTCTCTTCTTGCTGCGGTGTTTGTCTGATGAGGATGAGGAGGAGGAGGAGGAGGAGGAAGAGGAGGAAGAGGAGGAAGAAGAGGAGCTGTCTGAATTGGAGGAAGTGCTGTCCTGAAGCATCTGCTGCAGCTGCTGGATCCTAGAAACAGGAAAGGCAGGAGGAGATGAGATTTGGGATTAAAGTCAAATACAGAGAGAGAAACTCAACTGTGATGCAGACACAGATGTTGGCAAGCTTCTAAAGTGTCCTTCAGCAAGGCGTCCAGTACCAGCATTTACGGACTGTCAGCCAAGTGTCTACCAGTGTAACATATTTCCACTGACTTCCAACAGTGTACCCGTTAAACTGCAGGTGTGCGGGGGATTTTTACAGCACACCTGGATAATGAGGTCATCCTGCTGTGAAGGTTGAAGTTCAGATGGCTAAAATAGTTTGGATAACTTCTGTACCATATTAAATTATGCTTAACTGAATCTATACATTCTGCTAACATTTGTCCAGCAAGGAGAGAAGTCAATATCAGAGTTGCTCAAAAATGCGCTTCTTGTCAACAGCTTAAAACGTTTGAGAAGAACTTCAACACATCACAAAATACGTGAGAAAGAGTCTCACTGCTTAGCTGAATGGAGAAAAGTACAGCATGGAAAGGCCACTGGAGGACATGCCCCTTAATCAGCTCAGAGAGGTGAGCTGGCACATGATGACATAGGGCTGTGCAATTAATCGTATTTGAATTGCAATTACGATTTTGGCCTGCCATAATTACGAAAACAACATAATCGAAAAAAACGATTATTTTGCTTTGGTAGGTTATGACAGTGCACTTATTTGATCTAATTATTTTAGTCTAATTTATTTCTATTTATCATATTTATATATGTTTAGTAGCTTGTGTAAGTGCGCTCCAAAATATTTGTTGATCTTGTTTATTGGTATTTATTATTTTGATATTTATTTAAATGTATCATTTATTTAATTTATTTTTGTATTGGTTTTTCAGTTGAATTATACGTTCAGGGTAATCAACAGTTAAACAGATACTGTTCAAATTATTATTTGTTTTTAAAATTCAATAAGTGGATGTTTTCAAAGTCAATGAATAATCGTATTTAATAATCATGATATTAATTATTGACCAACATAATCGTGATTATTGTCATAATCGAGCTGTGTGTGAGAGAGTCAGTCAGTCAGTCAGTCAGTCAGTCACAAAGTCAGTCAGTCACAAGAGCTATATTCAGAGCTCTGCTGCCTTGGTTACACTATTTCATCGTTGCTGTTGTATGATTGGTGTTTACTGTAGCTACGGTATTTAGCGTCTACAGCACCTCCGCTTTTAGGGTTGACATAGACCCAAACGTCGCCCGGAGGTCCCCCGGTCTTGTTGCGGGAGCAGCTGCACTAGCTAACGCTGCAGTAGCTAACGCTACATTAGCTAACGCTGCATTAGCAAAACAAACGCTAATTTATTTTCCAAAAAGGTGCAGCGGGCTTCAAACACGTTCCCCTCCAATGGTTTCAACCAAGCACTAAATTAGATGTTTTCCAACCAAATACGGTTGAACTTACACTTCCCCATATTTATTTGTAAGTAGATTCGAAGAGACATGAGTTTCTGACTGCCGCTAGCTGAAGCTTGGTTGCTAGGTTACTAGCTGGGTGTTCTCCAATAAGGGGCCGGGGGAAACAAAGTTAGTGATTACTGGTTCCATGTTGATTTAATTCAATACAAATTGTTGGGGGGAACTGAAAGGCCATTACCGTACTGGTTACTTTGCAGCCCGGACATTTCCCCCAAAACACATTTAGACGCTATCGCAACACAGAAGTACCTTTCAAATCCGACCATTTTTAAGACCTTCTAAAATCATATTTAAGACCTTTCTTATTTTTTTGGTCATATTTAAGACCTTTTTAAGGCCTTAAATTCAGATTATCAAATTTAAGACTTTTTAAGACCCCGCGGAAACCCTGTGTTAGGCTTAATAAACCATTATACCTACATCACTTAGCAACAGCTGCACATGCCCACATGCTAACTATGGGTCTTGCACAAGGGTGTAACTTTGGTTTAAGAAGTGGGGGGGACACAAAATAGGGGGTCCTTCGCAATGAAAAATTGTTCTCGATTTAATTCCATTTCCTGCCTTTCTACAAATATATTAGGGACTATGGTGTTAACAAATCCAAGGAAAATGTGTAGTGTATATAATGAGGAGAAGATTTGTGTCTTTAAATTGAAGTTAAATGCATCAATCTGGGGCACTTTGAGAGCAAAATTAAGAGATTTATGGATACAGCNGATGTTTTCAAAGTAAATGAATAATCTTATATAATAATCGTGATATCAATTATTGACAAAAAATAAACGTGATTAGGATTTTTGCCATAATCGAGCAGCCCTATGATGACATCAGAAATGTGAAAGTTATGAGGACATTGAGAAACTGTTAACTATTCAGCCATCAAAGGGTTTCTCTGAGAAAAGGGTGGCATGCTCGTGAGAAGTGCCCATCAGAGTTCATTGTGTTGATCTCTCAGAGCAGCAGGATCATCTGAGCACTTCGTGTTATGCTTCTCTTGATAGTTTACCTCTAGGTCTCAAAGTGAACTCCATCTCCATCATAAAAGCACTTCATAGCCTATAGCTAAACTATAAAATAAGTCTCTTCTCCTCAGCTCCAATACTGTGGATGTATGTATCCAAACTGTCAGCACGGATTTTATTAGAGACTAAGCGTTTCAGTCAGGCATCAAATTCACCTTCATTCATCTCGTTATGTGTTTTATTATTTTTGATTAAGAGTGTGATAAAATAAAAATATAAATAATTGTAGTTAAGTAGTAGAGATGATATCATCAATGCAAAAATAAGTCATTTTGGGAAGGATAAAAAAAACAAGTGTAAAAGAGTAAAATACAAAATGTCTTCTGCCTTGAAAAATTGCAAGAAAAAACTTAAATAGAGTAGATGCAAGTTCTTGAATAAATAGCCTATATTTGAGGAGAACTTACGGCACAATACAGTTCATGCAATTGGAAAAGCAAGCTGGACCTTCAGTATTTTTTCAAAGAAGACGCCATAATTACTGCAGCATACACACGCTACCCCGACTTCAAAACGCCACTGACCTTTAAATAACCTTTTTGTAATGCATGCAAAAACACACACACTTGCAAGCGTGTGTGGCTGCTCTGACACACACACACACACACACACACACACACACACACACACACACACACACACACACACACACACACACACACACACACACACACACACACACACACACACACTTTAGAGGAAACTAACCTCACATTCAAACACCCTGGTGTCAAACACTATTAGCTAGGAACCAGCACAGAGAACCAGCCACCATGAGAGGATTTCCAGGTCAGCTGAGATTGTCCCACTCTGCTGTGGTAAAACAGTTCAAAAACTAAAACCTGCAAGTTCTCAAGTGTGTGATCCAAGTGTCAGAGCAGCTGAAAACGTCTTGGTCTGTCCTTTAAACAAATCTGATTCTTAATTGTGGAAATTACAGCAAATGATGTGAGCAACCTTCATGATTCAAAAGATGAGTGTATGTACCTGGTTTCTTTTTCGTTCCTTTTGTTTTCCCGAATGAGGTCGTACATTGGGTCTTCATGAGCCTAAAACACCAAAATGCCATCTGTCACTTTAAAGAAAACACACCTACTTACAATAACAGTTGCCATGTATTCACATTTAGTCCATTCAATTTCCCCTCAACACATTTCCTACATTGTTCTGGATTTAGTGTTATGTCAGCAATTTTAAAAACCTCACCGTGACAACGCGAGGCATGAAAATATGACACAGTTGCATTTATGGTAATGGTTAGAGAGACTGTGTGTTCCTGCAGTAGATCATGCTAAACAGGCCTATTGGAACCAGCTGTGTGAAGGAGTCTGCTGCCCACATGTTTCCTCAGTGTAAACTCAATACGGCCCAAATCTGTTGTTACCTCAGCTCTCAGACGCTTGTCTCTGTCACAGCTCCTTAACCTACAACAACCCAACCTACATTCTTTGTCTGTGGACCATTTCTTCCATAAATAACTGAAGTTAATAAGCAGTTCACAAACTCACCACTCTGAACTGCTCTAGTTTCTGGTTTCCTTTGGTGAAGAACGGACACTCCTTATCTCCTGTCCTGTGTCCGTAACGCTTGCATCTCCAACCTGCAGCAAAGGAAACACATCTGAGAGTTAATAGTGGGACAGACGTGACAGGTACAACTCTGCAATATTATAGATTCAATATTGGCATGAAAGTACATTCTTTACCTTAGGAACATAATCTTATCTTATATACCCAAAGTCACAATCACATCAGAGTATGCTTAAAGGGGCACTGTTATGCTTTTTGTTGTTTTCCATTGTGTGTTATTTTGGTTTTGTGCATGTAAATGGTTGAGAAAGGCTAAAAAATCATAGTTCCTTTGGCAGGGAGTGTCTCTCCCACACACTCCCCCCACCGTGACTGACACACCTCCATTGGACTCCTTTGTTTACTTCCATAACATAGCATTACACAGTATATGTGATAGGCTAAGAGGCAGGACATCTCTAGGTGTTTGAACAATCATAACAGAGCCAGCGAGCTAACCAATCAGAGCAGACAGGGCTCTGGTTTCAGACAGAGGGTGAAAAGAGGTGCTGCAGCACAGGCAGTATGAGAAAAAGAAAGACAGTGGTGAACATCAGAGCATGGAAACATGTCACAGTAGAGGCACAAAATACAAATATGAACCTGAAAATGTGCATTTTAGGACCTCTTTAATTGTCATATACATACCAAAAACAAATATATTCACATACATGTTATCACATGACTAAAAGCCTATATTTGATGACAACTGAACAAACTCAACGAATAGAGGAAAGAGAGACAGCAAAGAAAACTAAGATTTGCAGTTAAAGCTAAGAACGAAAGATATGAAGTTAACCTTGAGTTAAGATGTTATTAACTGTAGTTTCTTTCCTCCATGGGCCAAGAGAAAAACATTCATTTAGGGTTAGGAAAAGGAGTCACACCAGTGTTTCCCCTACCATTGTCTTGGAGGGGGGGGGGGGCTGCACCCTGCCAACGGAGCCCCCCCTGAAATTTAAGGTGTTCAAAAAAATAATTAGTTTTATATATATATATATATATATATAAAAAGAAATTATAATTATTTTATATATATATAGCACCAAATTGCAACTAATCTATATCTACTGTCACTTTTCACATTGAACATGTGCTCCTTTTATTACATAAACTAAAAGCCTTTAATTTAAGCTGTGAGCTTTAGTTGTTTTTGACCCTAGAAACACTGATGCTATTAATCATACAATAACTCCACAGCACCCCCCCCAAAGCCAGCTGAAACCTAGGGGAAACATGCCACACACTTCAAAATTGCACCTGCTCGATGTACTTTGAGCATGTATTCCTCTATTACTAAAAGAGGAAAGCCATCCTCAAACAAAAAGAAATCTTCACTTTGTGGCTTCACTGAAAACAAGAGTTTGTGCTCGAAAAATCTCACACTGTGATGAATGTTCAACAAATATAAGTGCGCGATGCTAGGGCTATCCTATGATAACTTGAGTCTTAAGTGAGACCACACAAAGCTATCTGTTTATCCTCTAAATTAGGTTTAAAAGATGTTTTACTTTGTTCACATCCATCTCATTCAAGCGCGCCATCTCTCTATTCCTTTAGCCAAGATGACATAGGTCAAACATCTTTCTCAAAGCCTCTCTCTCTCTCTCTTCTCTCTCTCTCTCTCTCTCTCTTCTCTCTCTCGTCCTCTCTCTTCTCTCTCTCTCTCTCTCTCTCTCTCTCTTCTCTCTCTCTCTTCTCTCT
>NW_011368053.1:174059-247705 GCF_000735185.1 Notothenia coriiceps | reverse complement strand
CCCCCCCCCCCCTCTCTCTCTCTCTCTCTCTCTCTCTCTCTCTCTCTCTCTCTCTCTCGAGTCTGAGTGGGACGGAGGAATGAATGGACTGTGAACATAAGGGAAGTCTTTGTCAGAAGGTGATCTCCACCAACACCAGTATTAATCTGTCGCAGTAGACAAACAAAAGACGTGGTGTTAATTGACAAGTTCTTGTGGTTACATTTTATCCGGCATCAAAACCACTGCCACACACAAGATGGATGTTTGCTCCCACCTACAGTTCATACACTTTAGGTGCTGCTGGTACTTCTAAAGCCAATATGAGGGAATCTGTCAACATAGGTTAAGAGCTTTAAAGAGAGTTTATCATAATTTTATGAATAAGAGTGCATGTTTGGAACTGTGAGCAGCAACTCTTTCTTGAGCTCAACAACAACATTTAAGATGAAACAAGTTATTATTTAAAGTGGACCTATCATGCTATATTTGAATAATATAGTGTAGGACCATACCTATATAAGGCATATTTATACTTTTTATTTTTCAAAATACCAAACAGATTATGCATTTTAGCCATTCCTCATTTCGCTCAATTTAACACTGTCTTTTCATGGGCTGATTCTGTGAGAACAGCACCACCTACAGGCCTGGCATATGTACTAAAGCGCCTCCAGAGCTGTAGTACATATGCCAATACATATGCAATGTCCGTGGCTGTCTCCTCCTCATTGGTGGAGTTGGCCCAATGTAGCTCCACTTCTGTGACTTCATAGAAGTGTTCAAACCTGGATCAGTCTGTATCAGATCCGTTGCAGCCCCTTTTTAAGAGATTTGGGTATGGAGGAAAATAGAGAGGGTTGTGTTTTCTGACACTTGGTGAGTTCCCTGGAACACCGGGGACACATATTCATGTTTAAAAGACGTACAAAAGTGCATTTTGCAAGATCGGTCACCTTTAAACTGTGATCAAAACCGTTCGCAAGCTAAAGAAGGTTTTGTAAAGTATATTTCTTATTCAAAGTGGTGTCATGAAGAGCTTACAGTTCTTATTTGTAATAATAAAGATGTATAGTATTTATGTTTCCCTTGCCGAAAGGAAAAATAAAGAAAACACAGAATTGGGCAAATTGTTGTCAAAGCAAACTTGAGTTATCAGTGAATGAGTGCCAAGTGTACTCACACTGCATCACCTTCACCTCCCTCCCCAGGGGCATCCACAGCCCCCTGGTGGGCGCGTGGGCCAGGAAGCTCCTGGCTGCTTCATTTCCGGGTTCAGCAGGAATACAGTCCTCTGGTTTGTCCTCGTGCTCCTGCAACAGTAACTTTCACCTTTGGGCATTTCTTTGAGTAAATGATAACAAAATGTGTAAAATCCCAACAGCTATTTTTCTTTAAAGCTTAATTACTAAATGTAACGTTACCTTTATGAGTCCTGGTGGAGGCTTCTCATAGCTGCATGAAGAAGATAATACTGATGTTATTCTTGCAGACTATTTCAAGCTCAGCTGTCTTTTCCATAACAAGATACCACAAGTACAACCAAACATTAACCGGAAGAGCGTAAGAGTAAATCATTATGGATGAGCTACAACAGATAACTTATCAATTGCATTTATAATTCATGCATAAGTTTGGACCCTGAAGCAGAAAAGCTCTCAGTAGTCTTACTCACAACGTCTCAAGGTGTTTCAGTTGTTTCACTTCTTGGGTGAGTTTTTTCGTGTGTGTTTTGAGTTTCTCCAAATCCTGTTTGGATGACTTGTGTCTCTTGTGCTCTCGTCGGTCCTCCTTCTCTCTTCTTCGCTTTTTGTCCGACATTGCCCTGATATAGACCCCCGAACAATCATTGACTTATAAATGATGCTGCATTAAACGATAGTTTGTCAGCTACACAGTGAGAGACATCGAGCAGCGTGCTAACAGCGGCTAACCAGCAGACATTTCTCTGCTGCTGTCCGACTTCCTGTGCAGCAGGCCGGTTTGTTAAAGTCCAGCGCCACCTACAGGACACGTGGAGTACTGCTGTGGTAAAAATGGCGTTTCCGTCTCTAGAAAAACTCACATTTATTTCATTGCGACACATTTTTAAAAAACATGTTATTCTTATTTTCGTCAAAAGAAACTTTAGGTACTTGTGGGTTATCTTTCGCCACTTTTTTTGTTTTTTTCAGACTCTAAATACGCAATTTAATTTTCAGACTCTCTAAATAACCCTAATCCTCAACCATAGGATTCATGTTTGTTATTTTGAGAAATTAAAAAGTTAATGTGGAGGAGCCAGTTACCCGCTATTAAAAAGGGGCAACAGATAACCCACAAGTACCTAACTTTATTTATAGCAAACAGTACATTACTGACTAACACAATGATGTTCTCAAGGTCAGCTGTCCAAAACAGAATCACACCTCCAAAAAACATCAGAAAGGAAATAGTGAAGTAGGCTAGTAGTTGTTGAATTTAGAGAGCAAAATATAAAATAAATAACCAAACGACATAAAAGTAGTATAGAAGAACAACAAATTAGGCGGGTAAAATAAACAGGGTCTGCAAATAGTTACTTTAGAGCACTACAATAAACATTTATATTCACATACATGTCTTATAGCTTTCATTCATTAAAGGTGGGGTAGGTAATTCACTTCAGAAACTCTTTTTGTAATATTCCATAGAATGCTCTTAACATCCATCGGGATGGAATATAACAAAAAGTGTTTCTTTTTTAATACATTAAATGCTTTGACAATAAATACATACAAAAATGTCATCTGTGGAAGCGGTGACGCTGTAAAAAGCACGACCAATTATTTTAGCCGGCCCGGCTAAAATAACTGAATGGCCTACCTGCCTGTCAGCCTTCCATCTCGTGCACAAATTTATCTCGTGCCCTCATTGGTCATGTGCACGTTCGTGTATGTTGGAGGAGAGGCTCTGTAAGGAAGTCTGAAGGAAAGGGCAGATTTTTTCAAGCGCACTCGAGCTGGTTTCTCCATTCTTACCTACCATACCTTTAAGTAACAGTAGATTTACTCAAGAAGTGTACTGTACAATATTGAGGTACTTGTACTTGAACATTTTAATTTGTGGCCATTTACTACATTTACAACAATCATTTTTATTATCACTAAAATTATGACTTTATTGATCCATTGGCTAATTCACAAATAACTTGCCAGTATATATATAGTATAGTATAATATAGTATATAATTATTAATGATGTACAAGTCATTTTTTGCTTGTACTTTCATTAGATTTATATGTAAATTGTTCTACTTTAATTTAGGTTTGTATGGTTTTCTTTTACATATTTTGCACAATAATTTTCTTGGATAGTAATATAGATGTGTAAGTGTAAAAACCCCCCATATACCCCAAGTACATGCAGCTGGATTAATTATAGCCTTACATCTATATCTGCAGAGACATTAATATAAACTCTGTAAGACTGAAGCTGCAGTAAAATACATTTTCTAGCACTCATTTCACAGAAAATTGGAAAAGGTTTCAGACTAAGATGGTTTTATTTGAGTGATTCACAGTGTAGGTGGAATACAAATGTGAGGTATTTCAGGATTCAAATACATACTGTACATTCAACAGCTAATGGAAAAGGTAATCAGGCAGTACGACAAAAGAAGATGTATCCAAATCCCTGCTCTTTACAAAAAGATGAAAAGAGTAACCTTTCAAAAACATGTTACCAAAGAAAATATTAAAATAAAATGTTAAGCATTGACAATACTGATTGTCTGTAAGTCTCTCTGTACAGGTTAAGGCAGAGTGCCTATTCAATGTAAACAGCAAGTTATGAGTCCCATGTCAGATGATAATTACAAACATCTTCCCTGGTGACACAGGTGCACAGTTCCTATCATGTCATGCATTTGCATTGACATATACATTTGTCAAGTATATACTTAACATCTCCCCACTGGATACAAAAGAAAGAAAGTAAATACATTCAAATACAAAATATTAGACATCAAGTAAACATGAATACGAAACAGTTTTATATATATATATGTATTATATACATATTTAATTGAAAAAAAAAGATATTGGCATGTAAACCAGCTTCCCATGCCAAACTCCACCCACAGACCACAGTTCCTGTGGGTTTTAAGCTATTTGATAAATACTGAATAATTCCTCAAACATTGCCCTTAAAATAACATCCCCAGTTTAGGAGATTTTAAGCGACATGTGCTGAGTTAGAATAAAAGCATTCTCCTCCAACTGGCTCAGCAATAACCCTGATGCAAAGCTGAAATAGCCAACCAGAGATCCCAGTTGATACATTCAGGATACCAGGAGTGCCATTCCAAACAGCCCGGCAATAGTTGTGTTGGTAGGCAGACTGTAACCCTTCACACACCGGCTCGGAAAATAAAGTTTCCCTTTGGCGTTAACGGGTTACAAACGTGGGTCTTACCCCATGTTTTTTCAAGAGTCGACAAAAAGACAAAAGAGACGATCAGAGTGAGGAGAGAAAATCTTTCAAGCCCCCCTTCTTCTTGCCCGGGTTGTCTTCTCGCATGAGTATCTTGCTGAGACGCTGCACAACCCAATTCTTAGGTTTAGAGGGAGTCTTGGGGGCAGATGAGCCTGACCCTGGGGTGTTAGAAGAGCTGGAAGACCTGGAGAGAGAAGGAGAAAGTTGGGAAAGGGAGAGGAGAGAAGAGGTAAATTAGAGAAATCTGAGATTTTGTTGGTCGGCAGGAAAAGTTAAAAGTGTGCGTCAAAAAGTATATGATCTGGCAAGCATGGATACCAGCACGTAGCACCCTTACAGCTAGCTGCAGTTCTCTTTATGAAACATAATCATTCAAAAAACTAATGGGCCTGACACAGCATCCTCTCGAATGTCTGTGACACCAAACAAGTTTAGTCGAGGAAGGTTATATCCTAAACTTTTAGCTCTGAGGATATTAATAAGATCCACCTTAAAATAACTTACCTAGGTGTGCGAACAGGTGTCTTGTCTTTGCCGGGAGTCTTGGGGGTAGGCATGTTGGCTCTGTGAGTAAACTGGGGGGTCTTGTATTTGCCCACGCTCCCTGGCGTGCTGTGGGTCTTCGCAAGGCCAGATAAAAACTCCCTGTTCATTCCTCTGTGTCTGGACGTTTGATTGCAAGTGTGGCAGGTTGCCATCTGGGGAGAGAAAAGGAACATATTCATTAATATTGCATGGCCTGAATACAAATTCCTCTCAAATATAATAAGGTTCCCAGGTGAAGGCATATCAGCTGTTGTTGTATGATAGCAGTTTATCTACCAACTGATGTCATTCTAAGTGAGGGAAGATAAAGCCAGTACAGCCACATCTACCTGTATTTCTGTGGGACACATAAGAGCTTATTGCGACTTAGTCTGGATTGATCGCAGCAACAGAAAGCCCACCCCGGGACAATGAGCAGCCTAAAGCCTCACAGACATCAGACACATAGGAATAGTTCACTGTGGGGTCCAGGAAGTAAATTCATGACGTGTAACAATTTTGAAAATGATTTGCTTGACAGCTGAGGCTCTTCCCATTGGTCCTGCCAATCATCCCAAATATTATCATACCTTTCAATGTTTGTACAGATATTAAAATAGCTGGATTAGTTAAGGCGGGATGGGAAACCTTGACTTAGCCTTTGAGAGGGGAGGTGGGTGGGTNGGGGGGGGGGCTGTTGCCAGGCAGTTTCACCTATTCAAGCTATAGGTGCTTTAACAGCTGTCAGCCAACTTCTTAAGTTTAAGTTAAAATAGAGTGGTGCATCTTTTGCTAAAATTTGCAAAAGATGCACCACAAAAAATTATCATTATGAAGTTAATTTTGATTGCCGAGTGTAATGGATAGTGAATGATAGATTGGTTCCTTCACTATGCAAAAATGTTTCCTACTCTTTTCAAATAATCAAATGAATACAAGCTCCAAAAGTAGGTAAACAAGAGGAGAGCAGTGGATGGCGATTACTCTGAGCAGGAAAGTGTTTCTTGCTCTTTTTGAATCATGTCTCTCTGGCAGCGGTGCCAACATGGGGGAAAGCTGAAAAGTTGTCTGTTGCAACTTTAATCTCTACACGCCATTTTTTTTACATGAATTACGTTAGCACGTCAGTCACACTTAACTGCGCCTTACACGAAACATTCCAAGCAATTTCCTAACACAGATTACACAACACCTTATATTTGGCGAAGAGCTCAGACACTTATGAGAGTGACGAGACCCAGCTGCTCATGAGACCCTCATGCTTAAAGATGGTAATTGGCATTCCAGACTCCTGACTAACCCAATAAATTAAAAAAAGAACGTGCATGTAGCTACAATATGACTGAGACAAACTAAAGAAAACTAAAAACATTATAAAAACAGCAGCTATGGTTATTGCCACAAAGAGTCCTTTACTTTCAGCCACAGATTTACAACTAAGATGCAACTATAAGATCAAGCGACAATAGCAACTAGGAGGCAATCAAATCTTCTCAGTGATGAGCGCAAGTGCAAGCTACAGGGCTGCAGAATATTAAACAAACTCTAGCAAATAACAAAGCTCTTGAAAAAGTGTCCTTTCCTCACTGTAGAAAAATGCAGGACAAAGAGTTAATGGCTGTTCTGCAACTCTACTTGTAACCTGTAGAAACTTAAATCCCACTTTTGACACAAGCCCTCCAAAATTGCACAAGATTCAAACAGGTCAAAAGAGACCAAGAGGTCAGCAAGTGTGAGCCAAGCTGTTGACAGCCCTGAATGCTGAAGCGATGGAAAACTCACCGACACGAAGGTAGCCATTTCAGATTCTGACAGGTGTCCGAGAGTTGGGTTTCTATGAAGCGGGAGTAATGAGTTCCTCTGTCTTTCTATTCGAACTTGTGTGAAGTGTTTGCTAAACGAGCATGCATGTCCAGCTTTATAAAGACCAGCCCAGCAACTGACCCACCTATCTTTGCAGAGGGGCGGGGCTCAGAAGAGTGCTGACCAATAGGAAGGGTCGACTGCTCTGTGGGACAGCCGGCACTCTGCTGCTCCGTCAGTGATGAAGCTGTTACACAAACTGGACTCCTGGAAGGATTCCTACTTGTATACATTTCCAAAATATATATTACGTTATTAACATTGCTGCACACATATAAAAGAAGCAGGGTGAGGATATCTTTAAAAGAAAAACACATTTTTTTAACCTGCTATTTATCCTGTTATTAGTTTTATTATATGTTCAGTCATTAAATGTTTGTATTCATTTAAATAAATATATTTTTAAACCATAAAACATTTTATTTTTGAATGTTCAGCACTTGGAGTTGTCATTGATGTATGAATGAAGCTATTTAAATAACGTTGGATGAATGACCCAAAGCTGATGTAAAGTATAATAAGGACATTGTGATCATTGTAAGAAACGTTTGCTGGTGATAGACTTGTCTACATTTTATTTTTCCCTCATATTAAAAAAGGTATAACTGAATACTGATGTCATCACAAATGTATTTCTAACTCCTAAATAGGCAAACCTTTCTTTCAGTAGATGAAGCTTCATACTGGAAGAGAACATGTAGCGGTAGAAGCCTATTCATCAAACTATTTATCGCTTCCAAAGTTAAAACAACTCTTCTGAACTTAGCAAACCATTTGTGATTACAATCGTTGTGAAGAACAAGTCGTAAAAACTCAAAGCAGCTATGTTGACGGTGCAGATTAAGCTGTTTTTAATCCACTAAAGATCATTTTAGCTGGAGATGGTAAAGCTGTTAAAAACACATCATACGGGAACAAACTGTCAGCAGGCTTTTCTTTGGGTCAAATCCATGCAGCAACGCAGCTATTCAAACATGTGCAAATGCATAGCTCAGATTTCCCCCTCATTCCTGTTTGTCTATTCACCTCAACTTATTTGTATTTGTTGTGATGAGCAGTCCACTGTGTTTACTTTCATTTACAACCCTTTCCTCACTACCACCTGTTATTTCCTGCTGCAATTACCCAATTTCCTCCAGCAGATCATTAAAGTGCCATCTGATCAAATATCAACAGGAAACTGGTAGCCAATACTCGAACAAGAACTGTTTGTTTACAGGTTATGAATGGAGCTGTGGCATTAGGCTTAGATTGTACTTGTTTGAACTCAGATGACTTATCAGCTGAAAGCAAAGAAACACCAGCTTAGAGGACAGGAGTGTGAGCGCCATAGTGAAGTGAAACAAACAAAAGCAGACACCTGCAGATGGATGTTTACATCAAGAATGACCTGCTGCTGTTTCGTGTACCACTAGTAGCCCCACATGTTTGAAGTGACTTGCTCCGAAGCACTGATATAACAGGCTCCAAGAAAAAAAAACGTTAACAGAATAAAGACTTCTGTAAAGTGAATCCATGGCAATCCAACAGTGCTTCTACAGAAAGAAAAAGTCACAGATACATTTAATCTTCATCCCCTACACATGGGGATAATAGTAAAGGTCTGTTCCAGAGCTAAATGGTAATTGCCCTTTACACACAGGGCGTGACGACCTTTGAAATAATGATGCAAGGTGTGCGAAATACCAGCATGTGCTGTTCATCCCTTGAATCCTAAAATGAAAACAGCATGAAATCGTATATATACCTCGCTAACTAGCCCACTTCAAAATCCATTATAAAGAGATAATACATCTCTTGGTGTGAGCGAATGTTTTTTAGGCAGTCAAGGCTTTCCAGCATGCCGACCAATCAACAGCAACACTTTGATTTATAAACCTTAAAATAAGACATGCATCCCATGTAAGTGTACCTGAACGCACAGGGAAACAAGTACGAGGAACAAAAGAGTCCAAGATATCTCACAACACAACAACTCTATGAGATTTTGCAGCTTTGTCTCATGTAGCTAAAGCTGTGCCCAGCTGGCCACGTGGGAAATCAGATGTTGTGTCAGGTAAGAAGATTAGAGACACTTCAGAGGATACATCTGAACTTATGAACACAGAAATCATTGCTTCCGCTGTCTAGAACATGCCAGGTCTGTATATATTTCTGCCACCCTGTGACATGCATGCTTAAAGCGTATGACCACTCTTGCATGTAACATTGGCTCTGGGAATCAAAAGAAAAGTTGCGTGCCAAATAGGGTTACAAACACACACAGACCCCACATAAATCCATTCCACCCTTTCTTCTATTAATAGCCCCTGCTCCATAAATACCTCCCTTCCTGCCTTTCACTCTCTGTGGCTGGGGGTCAGGTTGGGTTGATTCATACCAGCCAGGAGCAATATATGAGTAGGGTAACAGTGAGTGACAGAATTCAGGGCCTAAAAGCGCCTTTTAATTGAATATTTGTCGTGGCAGAGTTTTCTAAAGGCTCGATAAGCGTGTGATCTAAAGCACACATATCTACACGCAGTGTGTGAGTGAAAGTGATTTGAGAACACATCAATACAACACCATAGAGCCGAGAGCAGGAGAGCAGCTTGGGGATCAATACGAGGCCGGCCGTGGTGTTGCAGGCAGCCACTTAGGCACAGTGTCTGGAGGCAGGCTGCACGGTAAACACACCGAGACACCCCATACCAAACACTGATATTTATAAAAGTAAGTCATATCTGTTTCTATATCTGTTGTGTCTCTTTTGTTTGGATAAAGGTCACGTACAGCAGGTTTGCCTCAAAACAAACCATAGCAAAGGCTGGAGGGAAGATATCTACGTTTTAAATGAAGATGTATGGCACAGTCAAGTCGGATAAAGTAGCCGGGTCAAATAAAATAGGGTTTTTCAAAATGCTTTAGTAAATCATGAGTTTTTGAATGAACATCTGGGAGGCAATAAATCAGTGATATCTCACTGTGGAAAATGCCTGATAACATCCTATCAGTAAATATCCTGAGAAGAACTTTCAGAACAAAGAAATGTGTTAAATATTACCTGTGCGGCATTTTTCCAGGGCATTCTGAACTTGTTTGTTCTAAATCTGTAAACGTACCCCTAAAGGCCTGGTGTATTCTGTCACTGGGTTCAACACACTTACATAAAGGTTAAAAGTGTGTGTGTGTGTGTGTGTGTGTGTGTGTGTGTGTGTGTGTGTGTGTGTGTGTGTGTGTGTGTGTGTGTGTGTGTGTGTGTGTGTGTGTCTAACAAAAGACATAAATAATGCATATGCATATTTTGGTTTGTATATTATTTGTTGGTCCACAATTTTAGTGGTGCCACGGTTTTATGCATCTGTCCCTGGGTGGAGCAGCTGTGCTTCAGGGTGTAGCTGTTAGATTTGGAGCTCCTCTGTGGACAATATAAAAGGAAACTAATGGAACAAGTGTGGCTTTACAGCAGATATGTGTTGAATGACAATATTGTTCTTACATGCAGTCAGAATCAGTTACAGGAGCAATATACTGTAAATATATTGCTAAGTGAGGATCAGAAAACCAAAGAGTGGCGGCTTCCAAACCTTGACACCTATGCCAACTCACATTAGAGCCTATAGGAGCCATTTCCAAGTTAGAGAGCAGGCTTTTAATAGTGACTAGGCAACTCATTGAACAGGATTATTGACAGATGACTTGTTGTTCTGGAGCTGCAACAAGTCTTAAGCTGGGTTACAGACGTGATGACAGCGGAGATCAGAAACTGATCCTAGCCTAAGACAAAAAAACAACACCAATGCGCACTTCACTATGCAAGGCTTGTGTGTGTGTGAAGCCTTCCAAGGAATCATGACAGTCCCAGCTGGACTGCTGCCGCTTTTGTGTTTGTGTTAACTTGCTTAAAATACTTTATGTAGACTTTGTTAAATCGCTAAACACGTGAGACATGAGTGAGTGTCTTCTTTCCAGCAAGTCTCCTGTGTTTGTATCTCAAGGCCACGAGCACTGCTGCAGATTCCCTCCTGGCCTTTCTTTTCCCAAACATGTCCCCATCTTGTCATCCTGTCACTCCCTGCCCAACGTCGAGGCCTCCAAACCCTCGGCAGAGCTTTTGGTGTTCCCTGAGAGAAAACAGAGGCGAAGAAAGAGCCAGACATCTCTGTCTCCTGGTTCCTGTCATCCCCCTATGAGGCACATTCTCCAGCAACATAACTCCAGGAAAGATACAAATGACAGAGGGATGTGGTGAAGAGATGGCCAAGAATGGAAGGAGGAGAGAAGCAAGTTTAAGATTAATGTGAGAGGGGCGGTCAGGTAGAAGAGTTGAGGTAAAACACAACAGAAGAAGAGTGAACGAGAGCATGAGAGGTGGCCAGTGAGGTCAGAGAAGTGGTGACATGAATCACACATAGAGAGTTGACTTACGTCAGGAAGAAATGGCCCTTACGGGAAAAGGGAAAGGTTTTTCAACCTCTTACGTACTGTCGATTTATTTTTTTCCTGCCTGGTTTATCTGTTATTCTGAAAGCAAAGGTTGTTTTCAGAGAAAAACAAGTGTTGTTTTACAAGGGTTGTTGTTGTTCTCCATCAAGGGTTTCGAGTGTTGTTTTTACAACACTTGTTTAGAAGGCATCGTGACTACACATTCAGTAAACATATTCAGTCCTCTTGTAAAAACTAAAATAGTTATTCTTCCGGGAGCTACTAGCATCACTTTTTATTGCCAAAGTAAGTAACTGTTGAGTTAAAAACAAGGCATAAATTCCCCATATAAAACAACAATATTGTACATGTTCAGGAAAGACCTGAACTACATATTTTTGTAACAAACAACTCCGCTGGAAAGCATAAATCTAGGCTCACGAAGAAAGAACAGAAGAACAGAAGGACAGAGGAGGAGACGTGTGCATGTATGTTTCGCTCCATTTAGGGTCTCTGCTTCTCTGGTGGAGCTACAATCCAACGTACTTCCAGAGCCATTGCTAGATAACCTGCCCAGCATGCATAAACACGGAGGATTTACAATACCTCTAAAGACACCGCTTCACAGAGCCGAGGAAAGCATATGACATCCCACCCAGTGGGCGACACACATACATACATCTAAAGGGAGAGCAGTATGGTGTGAAATGAAGGGGATTTACACACCGAGGGACGGCACACCACCTATGTGTATGAAGGGGAACATTATACTGGTCATGTGCATGCTTTATTTTTGTTCAGGCAGGGATATGTTAACATTGATATCCCTATTACAGTACTACACATATTGTTGGTGTGGGGGAAACGTCTGTGTAGCAATGCAGTGGGAGTCACCGACTCATGAAGGAGACACGGGAAGAGCAGGAGCTTTGATGTCAAACACTGATGGTTTATTATAGGAGCTTCGGCCGGAGAATTCACATCACAAGTCCAAGAGCCAGAGGTTCTGACTTCACGGTAGAGTTGCCACGTCAATTCTGAAGAACTCTACCCCAGACCCATGTATTTAGCTAGTTCAGAGAGAATAATCAACATGCTGCATAACAAGATAGAATGATAACACCTCTATCAGCTGACGCCAACAGGCAGGAACAGGGAGAAAGAACACTGAGAGCACAGCAGCCAAGGCTACAGGTGCGTGTGCTCAGTCAGGACAGTTTGAACTGATAAACTGGGTCAAAGTTATGGACCTTGGAAAATATTTCCCCAACAGTTGGGAAGACTACAGTTTACTCACAAAAGCTTGAAATACTTTATAATGCAACTTGGCCTGGAGTAACTACTTAAACTAATCAAAATAGATTACAAAAAAAAACAATCATAATAACAATTAGCTCTTCAAAATTTCCGAAAACCCCTCCTATAAAAGATTCCACAGAACTGTTTTGACACTTGGAAAAAGACTGAGAACACAAGCAAACATGGATTTCTGCAAATACTCATGCCTTGTTCTGAATAAACGATAGCTTCGTCCTGCACACAACATGGCATGAATGGGACATTTATAGAACAGCATGTTTTGATTATTCTTCCAATAAATCTCCCACTACTTCCTGTAGATGTAACGTGACTAACAGTAGGAAGGGCAGAACACTATGTGTACACAGCCAAAACACTCGACTCAAGCACAAGGTAATAAAACAATACAAGAATAAAACAAAGAAAGAATATTATTAAGGGTTCATGGTCGCTGCGGCACATTATGTTACTGAAAGCATTCTCAAGTCTGTGGACATTGTAGACTGTAAAGAACAACTTTGACGATTTAAAAAAAATAAATTCTTATACATTGGCTTATCCAGTCATCCCAACTACCCCGCGCTTGCTTCTTTAAAAGGAGATGAGTGGATCTCATTCAGGCTCCTCTCCATGTCTGGTTTGTTGTGCTCTGTTCATCAGCAAACAGCCACGGAGACAACGATAGGAAAGCAGTCCACATTCCTCCTCTTATCTCACCGCTCTGCATTTTGAGGGCTCACTATCACACCACTGCAGAACTCGTTGCCCCTTGAACCCCGAGTACATGACAGTCAAGTGACCCGAGCAAACAGAGGGTAAAAATACCTCAGAGCACAAGCTCAGGGTGTATTGGTTTACTAGGAAGTAATGCAATGATGAAGTCATGACGAAAACATTGTTTACAAATACGTAAGAGGAGAGGTGCTCAGTCCCGGATGTGTTTCTGTAGAGAGGCCTTCAGGGGACTACACAGTTACGTTTGACTAAGCCACACCGATTTAACACTAGAACTGCCAAGGAGTGACATATGCCCTAAAACTGCTAACAGGGCAAATGTACGCACTATTATATTGCTTTTCAAGATTCAATGTTAATTCTACAGCACAGGGGTGTCTAACAAAATGCTTTGTAGCTATATCATTATATTTAGGGTAATCTGGGGCCTCTGTAAAACGTAATTATCATTTTAACTGTGTATTACTGGAAATATGTTATTTGCTGAAATACATCCTCAATGTAAATATTTTCTCAAATCTTTTTTTGTCCAGATGACTTCCCTATCAGACCTTGATTTGACCTTAACTCCAGTCCACAAAAGAAGAACAGGAATACGCACATAGCCACTTCTTTAAACCAACATTGTGTTACAAGATTACTTTTTCTCTTACAGTCCATCATTTGACTTCTTCTGTTCAGCTCTCTTATCTGCCTTCTAACTTTTTCCTTTCTTCACCCTTTATGTTTCCTTTGTTATTCTCATCCACTTTTCTCTCTTCCCTTGTTAAGCATGCTCCCTCTCTCCGTCTGTCTTCCTCTTTGCCCTCAGAGTCAGCTGATATACTGGATTGTGGGCTCACAGTGCCTGCATGAACACCTGCATGTTAAATGAACCCAAACGGATTTTAATGAGGCAGCAGCATTTCCACTAGAGCTCTTCATTAGGGCTGATGTCAGCTCTTCACTGATTCTCTCTTATCAGTGCTCTCTGATGTCGGGGGGGGAATGACCCTATCACCACAAACTCCACAACCAATGTCCTTATTAGTAGAGTGGGTGAGTGCTGGCCCTAATAAAAAAGATTTCCATTCTGGTGCCATCCATTAAGAGGGCAGTCAAAAGGGAATACTGCAACACTTTATAGGGCTGTGGGAGGGAGCAGGCTGAGTGTTGACAAAGCACTGTCTGGAAACATTAGTTATCTTACAGTTAAGCATAATGGGACCACTGTAAAGAAAGACTGCAATGATGAGTGGAGCCCCATAATGAAACCAGGCACTTTCTGTGGAATGAATACGAATGAGTCCATAAATCTAAATAGCAACAACGCCTGGAGACAATACATTAGGAGACAATGTAGGGCTTGTTTTGTCACGATAATCAATGATTCTATAAGAAATGTTGCACCCCTGGGATATGATTTTTGATTTTAGGTCAAAGAGTCTTCTTAACTTAGTTCAACACCACTGCAGCTGAGGATACAATTAAGGAACATGCCCCTGTGTTTCTCTGCAAGGACACTATGCTGCAGTGCAGTACAATACATAACTGAGTGTTCTGCAGAGTTGTAGTGCTTTGTGTTCTCACCAGTACAGAGGAGGACTTTTGGAAGCGTTGCAGCAAATCTTTCTGCATCAGGCTGAGTCGTTTGCCCCGGGCCTTCCTGCGCAGGACACTCTGCACCCGTGCCGACGGACGCCGTTTTGGTCGAAGTCGCATCCGGTAATTGTTCGGATGCAGCCACTGATAACAGTACTGACACACGGAGGTATCCTGCAGCAGAGGGGAGGGACCGTGCTTCCGTTGTTCTGAGAAAAAGAGAGAGAGAGACAGTGTGAACACTAAATAGCACCCCTACCTACTGATGTGTGTGTGTGTGTGTGTGTGTGTGTGTGTGTGTGTGTGTGTGTGTGTGTGTGTGTGTGTGTGTGTGTGTGTGTGTGTGTGTGTGTGTGTGTGTGTGTTGACTGTTCCCACCAGGCAGACTGCTACATCTGGCTGACTTGGTGTGTTTGGCTGTGGGTAAAGTGAGATTTATCAACCTAGACAAGCTGGTGACAAGGTTCCACTTACTGCTGCATTCAGCTGTTTGTAGCTATTATAGTCCCGGGCATCACTCATGAAAACATGCAGAAATTAAAACAGAACAAACATTGTAATTCAGAAGTCAGATTCATCCAGGAGGTGTTTTACTTACCATTAGCCTTCACAGGACACTGCCTAGGGAGGAAAAAAAGAGACAAGATTAGATATTTTGAACGGATGCTTTTTATACCAGAAAAGAATACTGTAATTTAATTTTTTCAGCATGTTTTATATGATTTTTTACATTTAAATTAACACAGCATTGTAATAGTACACCAGACACGTGGGACAAACCTCTTTTTATTTAGATTTTGTATTTCATCTTAATATCTTTTTGTATATAGCATTTTTACTATAAAGAACAAATATAAAGAATTTTTTGAATTAATTCAAATTGGCTGTTGTTTCGTCAACTGGCCTTCTACACGACCCTGTAAAAACCATTAGTAAAAGATAATTATAAAGTAAAAGTTATATTTAAAAAGTTTTTGGTTCTCTAGGGAAAAGCATTTAAATATAAGTCAACATGCAAATGTGTTTATTAAAAAATGCCCTTTTCAATTTGATAACAGCCTTTCACACTGTTAACAAGGTAATGTAATAGGGAAAGGATATTTGGAATAATTTAGTTCCACGTAGCTTTCAATTTATGAATCTGCTGAAAGGAACTGACAGTTAACAATGCTGTTAAAATACATGAAAATAAACACATTGGAAAACAGCTTGTGACCAACAAATCTTCCCATTAGCAATGTGGAGAGCATCCGGCCTGTCCAAAACAATACAGGGCAAATGTCCACACCATTTGATTCCCCCCCCACTACAGAGCTACCCGTTGACCACTAGGCTGCCTTCAACTTTGGAAAGCATGCGATGAGATATTCCTGCAAATATTCAAACTAAGCTACTGCTAAGTCCCACAAAATTAGCCCTGGGCTTGAATCAATGAGAGGAAATGTACTGTCCAGCTGCACGTGTGGGAGGAAAAGGGGGCTGACTGTTCACGGAGAGGAGGAGGGGGCGGGGGGTCGACTTTAATCTGGAGTTGACCCACTGACTGCAGCTGCGTGTGCTGTCAGCGCTTTGTTGACGCTCTCCACTAGCCTTCTTAACCACCCTACATTTGAGATGGCGCATTGTATTGTATGACGTTAAGTGGGTGGAGAAGGATTACTACATATCTGTCATCACTTTTCACACAGTCTGAGTCACCGTCGCACGATCCACCACAATTTAATAATCAGTGACTTAAAACTGTCATATTATATAGAAGCCCTGAGGAAAACCCTGGAAAGGAAGGGGAGTTGTTCGAGGCTGGCGTGGTGCATTGTGGCTCCGCAGAGGATGGATAACAACTCACAGGCCTCAAAAGATTCCCCAAAAACACTTTTGATGGTCGCTGAGAAAGCTTTTCTTCTTTTTTGGCTTATATAAATGTCTGCCACTTCCTGAGGTAGTTGCATCAGGAATAATCAGAAATTGTACACTGAGAAACACTTCATAAAAGGACACATTCTTCATGCTACTGACGGAGCAAACTCTCTGACAAGGCTGTGAATAAACCACTGATGACTCCACTGTGAGGACTTTTCAGATTTTGTTTTCCCATAACCTCTCCTTCCGCTGCTCTAGTGATAAACCAGCTTTCAGGAACTGCACGCCGCAAAGAAACTCTTCCATTGCCCCGGTCTAATTATCATACTTGTCATGCATCTCCTTTTAAGGGCACACTTAGTTGTGGTGACTGGAGATATGGGACCTACACATGAACTGTTGATAACTGGGAAATGCCATAAAGTGATACTTAAAGATGCCAAAGGGTTGGGGGGGGGAGTTGGCTACAATGTAATAATGTAATTAGAGACAGAAGGCTAGCTGAGGTAAAGCACACAATGAAAATCAGTGTGAACATGTTATTGCTACCATCAGGGTAACAGTGCTACTGCTGCTGTATTTAAAAAAAGAAAAACTATAATTAGGCTCTTAACTCAAAAATATTTCGACCCAAACAGCCAGGCTCGGCTAGAGGTGTGTTCAGCAACAATTAGTGAACACTACATATTGTATCCTACTACAGCATAGTCTGGCAGTGTTCCTATTAAACAGCTGGAAGTGACAGAAAGAGGCCAGCAGGTTTCTTACAGTCTAGAGTCACTTTCATGTGTGTAGACGTAGCGGAGAGGGGCTGTAAGACACGAGGAACACAAAGTATTTACCATGTCTCAAAAGATGTTGACAAAAGTAATAATTGCCCCTTGATTGAATAATTTATTTCAAGTTAAGTTTGGTTATTTTTAAGCTATAGCCAACATAAGGGCAAGATTGTAATGTACCTAATATACTTGGGTTTATGACGACATACCTGCAAAACGAATTACATTCACATTGACCTCAACTGTACTTTTTTGTGCTTATTAGCAAATATTAGCAAGCTTCCACATTAAACTTATACCTAAGAAACTGAGGTACACATATTAAACACTATACCTGCCAAACATATTCATGTAGCATTATCTTTGTGAAAGTAAAAACAACATAGGAGGACCGCCTGACAGCATGGTTCAGGATAGGATTGGAACACCCCACCTGGGCTTTGGGAAACCATAATGATATTTCTTCCACTATTTTCTGACATTTTACGTGACATTATTTCAGAAAAAACTGTCAAAACATTTGATAATAAAAATAATCAATACAAAGTTGGAGCCCTACTCTGCTTTAAATATTGCTCACTGAACACAGACCTCTACTGGTATCAGAACTCCAATACTATTGGCTAATATTAGATTATAATTGATTTATTGGTAATATAAGATGATGTTATGGTCTCTATTGAGAGTGCATGTAACTGGGCTTAATGCTGAACAAAAACACTTGAGGCTATTTAATAGTTGAGTAACTTTGTGTTTGTCAAGCAGGCATCTTGCATACTTTGGTTATGAGACCAGTCCGGTTCCAGTTACCAAACAAACAACTATGACTATGAATTTACTGGAAACAGGTTCACTAGTCGGGCAACTTGAGCCACAATAAAGTCATGTCAGTTCACAAACAAGGACCAAACAGGCCGTCACAAACATTCGCCTGGAATCATTTCATGAACGCTTTTACTACAAGGCAATATTTATGTACTGAAATCAAGACTGAGAAAACAACTAACCAATTGTAGCCCTGATGCAAACACAAACACAAACATGTTAGTTAATAATCAGCCTGCCAGAAGGTGAAGACAGCGGCAGAAGGCAGTAACACAATCTCCCACAAATATGTGTAGTAGTGTCTATGAGTGCAGACGCGCTCCCACGACCAAAACACTCCAGTGACGCATGACCAAAACCATAACAGGAGAAGAGAAGGCGCTGGAAAGGCCCGGAGGAACATGGAGAGACAGTTCATTAGGACTAAAAGCATTTTCAACACACACTCCACACTTATGCCAGCTATTTGAGCAATGCTGACGAAAACATTTTCATTTCCCCTCCGTTAACTGATCCACTGCGTCCAAGATCTCAATCTGGGACTCTATTTCATTACATTCATTTCCCTCCTGATATGCTTTCCATATTATCACTCTGGCTAAAGATCAAATTCAAAATTCAATTAGCTCATCACACTTTGAGTTTTTGCTGTGGCTGCTTATTGTGTCTTCTCTGCCGGGCACTTTGGCATGAAACCATCCAGGTCTTTGAGCTACTGGTCCAAACATTGAGAATCGTGTCTTGCCTGCTAGACAGCTGGTCAGAGTTAGGCTAAGTGTGGTCGAAAGGTTCTCTTTAACCACAGCTCCTCCATAGCCAGGAAATCTGGGGAATAGATCGATGTATTTTAATAGCACTGGCCTCGCACACATCCGTAAAATGACCCTGACTTGGGGTTTCACAGTTAAAACCTCTGTTTTGATTTCCATTCATGGTTCTGCCCAGAGATTTCCTGGCTCAGGTGAAAATGAAAACAACCTGGAGGATGTGGGGACATGGTTGAAACCCAACTCAAAGTCCACACACACACTTTTACACACTTCAATGGATTAAAACACCATATCCATTATGATAGAGAAAAGCACGCAGACACGCCTGTGAGTGGCACACACTAGAGAGACTAAAGTGGCTTTATCCGGAAATTACATTCAGCTTTGACTTTCCTCACAATAAGATAATCACCAATGTGTGGGACACGCCATCAGAGAAATACACTTTGGCAAAGAAACAAATTGAAGCAATGAACTGTGAATGATGACGCAGTTTAAGAACCGGCATCAATTATTTTTGTTTTATTCTAATAAGGATGAAAAGACTTGACTACCAGAGGCTTATTAGATAAAGGCAGTTGGGAAAGACTTTTATGAGACCTTGTGGCAACCTTGCAAAAGATGAAAGAGAAGAGGCGAGGTTCTGTTTGCTCTCCTACCCGACGATAAGAGGAAGTGTGTCTTTGCTGGCAGCACTTTGCTTTCTCTGTTTTGTTCACATGTTTAAGCTTGTTAGGAAGGTGCTGTGACCTCACCAATGAAATATAACTCACTGTGAAAATACACATGATTTAATAAGAGTACGTTTAAATTGAATTCATCAGTTGCAATAGCTCACACATGCTGCACAAAATCCCCCAGGCCATTCAACTGCACATGAGCCACTGGGCACAACCAGCTCGTATAATCAATCGTAATCAATCGGAAAAATATATCTTTTAAAAACCGGGATAAAACGCAACTGAAATGTGTGCAAAAGGAGCTTAATCACATGCTCAGAGAAGCTAGAAGGAGACATAAGGAAATTATTGAACCGAACTTTTCTACAATGGACTCCAAGGAACTTTGGGACACTATGAAAGTAATCACAAATATGACTCCAGCTAAGAAAACTCTCTGTACCTCTGATGACCTGCAAAAAGCAAATGAACTGAATGACTTTTACATGAGATCTGAAACCCAGGACTTCTCCTCTGAATGTACAGACATCTAAAGGCCCTGACACACCAGGCCGAAATCGGCCGTTTTCGTTAGTCGAACGACGAAGCGTGCCCTGTCGCCCAAACTCAATTTGGTGTGTCCCGCACCGTCGGCCGTGACACGCCTTATTTAGCCTTTCATGGCCGACGCATGCTTCGGGTCGGGCCAAATAAATCACTCTGATTGGCTGTTCAGCTAGCAAATCAGTGCATGAGAAGCGAAACAGAAGTGAGGGACGTAAACAAACGCTTTAAGAAGGCACAAAGAATGTCTTCAACAAGCAACACTCCAATGGCTGATAGCTCCAGTACCGCACGAGACATGTTTTCGATGGACGAGAGTGAAAATGGAACGCACACGCTATTTGTTGTTTGTTTATATCACAGTCTGTTCTTCTTCTCTGTCTTCCGGTTGTTGCCTCTTTTGAATGACGAATACACACCGCTGCCTGCTGGTAAGGAGAGTTATTGCCACTCACGCATGCGCAGTTCGTACGTGCTACTTGGCCGTCGGCTAAAGTCTTTGCGGTGTGTTCCAGTGCGACTGTTGGCCAAGAAGCAGGAGACGTGAGGCGACACAACAGTCGTGTTCCGTCGGGACGTGTTCTTTGGTGTCAGTTTGGTGTGTCAGGGCCTTTAGAGACAATCTCTGCTACTGACCAGGACGAAAGGGTGGTGATTGACCCTTTAAAAGGTCCAATCACTTTTCAAGCACACCTGTACTAAGAAGGCCACAGGGCCAGATGGCATCTCTGCATTCCTCCCCAACACATTTGCAGAAGAACTGACATCAGCATGGAGTCCCATATTTCAAAAATCTGTTGATCTTCACACCATCCCCACCCTCTGGAAAACATCAATAATAACACCTGTTCCCAAAAAACCTTGTCCAAAGGTAAACAATGATTTCAGGTCTGTTGCGTTGACATCCATTGTCATGAAATGTTTTGAGAGGATCATGGTGCCGCTGCTAAACAAAATTGATGTGTATGTATAGTGTTTACTATGTTTGTATATGTACATGTATGCGGAACTGCTGGACGGAGTCCAGAACAAATGTCCTTACGGGGACAATAAAGTATATTGTATCGTATAATGGGAATAGCCACTGGAACTAAACAAACAGCCATGCTTCACAATAAGAAGATAATTTCGTATAACAACAATAATATGTGGCATCATCAAAGAAAAAAGTCAGTAATCAAGCAACAGCCAAATATTACTCAGACTTAATGTGGAGGTGGAAAAAGACTGATACACCAAGCTGTGAATGTTCATCAGTCACTAATGATCCAACAACAAAGTGGATGTTAGCTATCCTCATATGGGCAAGTCTTCAAAAGGAGTGATATGCATGTGACACATTACCTAGCCATATTCAAATTTAAAATGTAAAAGGTGAAAAAGCTAGTTCTCAAACAACTGTACATAGTAAGCTTTTCAGTGGTTAAGGGTTAAAAGAGCAATGCTATTACACTTTAATTGATTGACAGGTCTCTTGAAACAAAGTGTAACACTAGGCATCAAATAAATATGTTACATGCTTTCTAATACTGTTGATGGTCTGTTACAGTCATTAATATATGCTAGTAAACCAAGCACATATGATCAATTTCAATATAAGAAAAGCCTAAATGTGTGTGATTTTGCTAAACCTATCTTTATTCAATTTGTGAGTGTCTATAAAATGAATTATCACAATATACTGTGTGTAACTAGAGAAAGGTTCTTCTATTTCAGCGTTAACTCCCATATATGCTGAGTGAACAGGAAAGGAACATTCTAGTTAAAAGGGTAAGAAATCTAAAGTTAAATGTTAAATCAGAGCATTTATTTTTCCCACTGGCTCTCTCTATTAGCATTTACAGAATTAAAAAAGGATAAAGTATAGAAAGTATAAAGGCACCACTCTGGGATAAACTAATGTTAGTAAAATTAAACATATCAGTATACTGTTTCCAGCAGTCCATATAAACACAGTTACAGGCAGGAGGTCCACAGCTAACACTGCTCGGCTCCTCCACCTAGCGGCTACATGCTGCCATTACAACAATACACGACAGAAAGCAGCACCTGAGAAAGTGAAATTAATGTAGGATTTTAAACAAAGTTTCTTACAGTAAGAACCGTGATAGCTCCGGGCATGTTTCTTTATACAGCAAGGAAGCGTCCAACAGGAAGTCCACTGTTTTTCCTTCTTGATGAAACTTCATTTGAATGCAGGGTGCTGAAGTGGCTCGTGGAGAACTGGAGCGACACTAACAACGTGTTAAAACCATAGGTAAAACGTCTTTTGAAAAACGTTAAAGTGACCACTGAGGTGAGAATAGAGTATAACATAACATTCACGCACTCTCTATTGGAGCTGCAGTGGTCAATACGTGTTAAAAATGTGTACGTTTGAATCTCGATAAACCTTTTGCTGCAAATCCACGTTGGGTCGCAAGACTGTGACGTTGCTCGTGGTGCATTGTGGGAGATTGAGTCAAACAAGAGGTACACTGCGGGGCGACTGTTTTGTTCGTTTAGGTAGCATAATGTAATTTATAATGCTCTTCTGTTTGGGCTATTGGTTAAACAAGATAAAAGCAAATACACCCAAAGTAGTTATTTAAAAATGTGATTATATCGTGGTAGTTTTTAATGATATTGTCATTTTATCTTATTTAAGATCACTTTCAAAGCACGTAGGTTCAGGTAGGAAATCACAAATTAGGTTAATAACAGGCACAATTTGGAGGCGGTAACGTTTCCTAAAGTTAAAAGTCAGACACTAACTCATGACAGCATTTCAGAGATACATTAGGTATTTCGGTTATTAATTTGCTGCAACCTTCCTCTTTATTGATGTCATAATTTCTTATTGAGAGAGTAAGAATTACTAATGTCTGACGACATTACGGGCTGTATTTACATCAATATTGCTGTGTCCTGCGCATTAACAAACCAGGTTTCTTGGGTTCAAGAACACAAAGGCTGTGCCAGAAGGTTATCGCTCGAGTCTAAAATCCTGCGGCTATGTGGAATTATTGCATCAAGGAATTCTAAGGTCAGGGAAAAAGAGCGACAATGTGAAATTGTATATCTCCAGCCTATATCAGCAGCAGCAGCAGCAGGGAGGGTGAGCTCACTGAGTGCGCATCGATGCACCCTCTGGGGGGCTGATACCAAATGAAGCAGCCCGGTCAGACAGACACCTGCGATACAGAGACATAACAGAGGTTTGTTCGACACGAGAGGGGATATCGTTCAGCACTACAAACACACACTCCTGCTCGGCTCGTCTCAAGGTGCCCATGGACTGATCTCCGGAGCTGTGCGTTTTACGCACATCTTTTCCCGGAATATCCAGTCTGACTAACAGTAGGTTGGTTAATCGCTGTCATTTACGAGAAATGCAGCAATTTTAGTTGAAGGGAGGCAATTATGTGGTACCTAGTCCATTATGAGTTATCGATGTCCCATGTGAACCTGAGTTAAAACAGAAAATAGCCTCTGCTCTGACGCAATCATTTCCATTGTTAAAACTGAATTTCCATCCTCATATCTTCCTTTTGGGACTTCATACTTAAGTGCAATATCCAGGTCTGTGCAGTAGCCTACAGTATTTCTCTTTTATTAGTGGGTTCATGATTGTATGATTATTTATATATGATTTGCATCCATAATTGTGTAATAAGGCTACAATAATATGTTATATATCACATGTTGCTGCTGTGGAGCATACTTAAAATGTTGTTCTTTGTATGTTAAAATGCTTGTTTTCTTGCGCGCGTGTGTCAGTTTATGGGGAGAAAGATTTCGGTGTGGGGGGGGGGGGGCGTGCCACCAGAAACTGGAGATATATTAAATCATCGGGCCAGTATAGAGCGCACAAAACTGATGGAGTAAGCTGAAGTGTGAGGGATTGCTTCTCACTTTGTACGCGAGTAAATCTCCACTTTATCAGGCGCTGTCAGGCAGGCGCTTTCTCACAAGATTGAAACAGCCAAGCGGTGCAGCTCCTTGCGTGTAGTTCGCGGATAAACGGATTTTCCCTCACTACAGGACTGAATTGACTTGCGATTACTAGGGAGGGAGGGACAGACAGACAGATAGAAAAACCGAGAGGTTCATATTGTGCGCAAAGTGCGACGACATTCCCATCTCTGCTGCGTGCTGCTGAAATGAAAAAGAGGTGATGGAAAGGTAGGCTGACTATTATTCACTCACAGTAAATTGGAATAAATGAATGTTGTGTGATAATATTATGAAAATGCATGATCAAAGAATAGCCTACTTCTAAGCTCTTCTGCACAGTTATAAATGAACCCAATTTTCCTGCAGGGCACAGAAACCCTGAAGCCAAAGGAGTTCAATCATTATCAGACGCTATTATAGTGTTAGTAAATCTTTGAAGGATGCCCGAGATACCACACATCAGATATTTCATGGTTTTGTTTTGCACTTGAGACCATGGAAGGACTTTTTGGAATCAGTTTGCAGGGGAACCCAATATTGCATCCCTAAATGTATTTATGCACCACTTATTGAGACCGTTGGAACCAAACTTGTCTCCATTGTGCTGTGGTGTGAGACAGGTCTGGTGCCAACAGGACTCGGCTTCCACCTATGGAGGTCCTCACAGGGAGGCAGACACCTCCCAAAGTGTCCTGTCAGCACCTGCAGGGAAAAGCCGATGGAGCCATCACTTCTGAGACGCAACACAAACTCCAATAGTGCTGAGAAAGCTTGGGAGAAAAGGCACAATGCCCTGTAATGCTGTGTGTGTGTGTGTGTGTGTGTGTGTGTGTGTGTGTGTGTGTGTGTGTGTGTGCGTGCGTGCGTGCGTGCGTGCGTGTGTGACAACAAGAGGGTCCACTTCAATCAGTGTTCTCCTGCATACTGATGTGAATGCAGATATACATTTGTCTGCGGCTATTATCTGAAGTCACTTTCTGGCTTCATACATCTGCAGCTACTTTAAGAGTTTAATAGTCTATACTCCGTAATGAGTGTCATTATCCATTTGAATGAATAATGGATGGCCATACGATCAGTGACTCCGTTGTTATGCTGTGTCCTGATAATGGGCTGCAATTTATGCATTCTTTCAAATTCTTAGCGCAGATTGTGCTATTAAAATCAGTGCAGAGTTTAATGCTCCTCTACGTGTTTGTTTGTATTGCAGACATGCTTCTTAGCTATGGAAGCAATTGTCCTATTAATGCATCATTTAGAGCGTTAGCACTTTTTAAACCCCCCTGCTTCTGATGCATTCATCCCAGCCATTCCTCAGATTAAGTGTGAATGAATGGTCTGATGCAGGAACATAGAGAGAGAGAGAGAGAGAGAGAGAAATCCAAGGTCACAGCATCACTTACTCATAGGACTTGTATCTGTGTGCAGGTCGGAAGTTGTCTCGCTTCGTTGGGAGTGAACACACATCACTAACATTAACTTGATGACTTCACATTCTGCTTAATTCCCAATAGTTCTGTAAGATAAATAGGATTTAATATTCAGCATTTGACAAGTGATTACCACTCCACGGCTGAGTCACTCTACTGTTACTGGAAACTACGCATGTACAGGCCCAGAGACTTCATTATTCTCTTGGGCTATTTTCAGCGGAACCTTTCTGCGGTTACTGTACTTCCTGATAGAAGAGCATGTGAAAACTCAAAAGGAGGTGATCTGGTTCAACCTTGTTGTATAGCTTATTCTCCTTTTCTGTACTTCAGAGAATAATTCCTTAAATATCTCAGTATCAAAGTTGATTGTAAAGCAATGAAAGGATGTGTGTCTCTCAAAAAGGCAGTGTGTACATTCCTATGTGATGGCCCGGAAAGCAGAGCTGTGAGGACAGACTGCTTTTCTACACCATGCATAATCATGTTAAAGAGAACAAAGATGTTGGTTCTACAAACAGTGTTTTTTTGGACCAGGATGATCCAAGCAACCAGAACCCCAGAGAACAGTGGCTCTTTCACAAGGGAAGGGACCCAGTGGAGGGACCAGCTAGGTCTTTGTAAAAGGCTGTGTATCCATGGAGAATAGCAAGGAGAGGAATAGTAAAGCCGTCTTCCTTTTTCATAATAAAATGATAGAGGGTTAGTGTTCAAAGACCTGAAAAGCATTCAAAAGCTTTACAGATTTATGATTTCATGGTAAGACGTTAGTAAGCCTCTTTGCACATTAGTTTTGTAAAGGTATGATGGGAGAGCCTAACCTCTGTGTTCGACAGATAGCAAACCTCAGGTTAAGCTAAATTTTTGGCCCATTGATGTGATTTATACAATGGTTGTCATTTAAAGTCCTCGTTAAAATGTGCCGGTTGGATGTCAGGCTTTAAAACGAAGAGTTATGTCTAAAACTATGGTGTTAAAGTTATGGTGGCTGTTTGTTTAGGCGCTCCCTGCGGCCTTGCTTCAAAAGAGAATGAACGAGCACAGAGCTTCACATCCAGTGGCTGCCAGAAAACTATTTTCTTTTCCCTCTTTAATCCCAGACAGCAAACTGATTAAAGCAGAGCCTATCTGAAAGGCCAAGCAACCTCACATTTACAGACACATTTCATGTAAAAGGATATTCATGCAAATTCATTTATGCAAAGTTTTATAGTCATCACTTTTCAATCATGGATAGACCCGGTGATGTGTTTCGCCTTATGTGATAATGAACTGTCTTTTAATGAATGTTTATACAGGGATATCAATAAACGTAAATTTGAGGCATTATGTTAATGTGTGATTTTCTTCTGTTTCCTCATACAATTTCCTTGTAGGTCTTTCCCTAAACCCTTTTTTCTACTTCCGTTCCAGCAAACTGAAATCTTCCTCCATATCACAAACTGATTAGAGAAGCCACACCATTGTAGCTGCTGGCACAATGTACCATTGGTGAGTCGTCCATTGTGTGAGTTTCTGAAAAGCGAAGGAACATTTTTTATGATTCGACTGTAAGGGACACGGGCGGCCCATATCCCTTACAGTCTCTGTGATCATTGTCCTGATTATAGTGAATTATTGGGCCCTAATACTCAGCGGCAGTACTTCAATTACAAGTTCAGTTAATTGCAAACTGTGTCCGCTGCAATATTCGTCTGGCAAAGTCATTTCAGTCCTGTCTGAAACTCATTGTTGCCACGGTAATGAAAGGCAATTCACGTAAACGATTGAATGTACAATCTGGGTGGCCTCATTCTCACCACAGCCAAGATGCCTTGAGCAGTTGCAGTAGTAAGCCATCCATTATTAGTCTATGTTTTTTGTCTAATGTCCTATATGGAGGGAGAGGTACACTGCAACTTCCATTACAAAAGAATGCCTCGTACTGCCTCATGCACTTGATGTAGGAGATCAGCTTTTCCTGAGAGCAAACTTCAAAAGCATCATTCCCAAGTGTTAGGCAGCCTTTATCTCTCCTCTCTGATAAAATATCTGTGCAGTTCTATCAGACATTGTTACCTAGACTTCACTCGGACTCAATCTTTGAATATTCTCTTTTTCTAAGGTTTGAGTTAAGAATAGCAGAAAGGGTTAAGTGAATTGAATTTGCCCGTGGCTCTCCTCTATTTTCTTTTTTGCTTGCTTTCGTACTTGCAACTCCTTTCATCTGTCCTCGGAGTTCATATCCCTGCAGTTTCAAATCTAGGTTGAACTCATTTTCATACAAGGAACTAGGCGAGAGAAAGATTTTCATGTAATTGCCTACTGCATCACAAAAGTCTGATTTAAAGTGAGGCTGATGTAAGAATCTCTAAAGGGATTGAGGGATTGGATCAAATCCTAGCGGGGAACATACCACTGTGAAACATTTGGGTTGAATGTCACAGAAAAAAGGGTGTTTGATTATGCTTTGTTATTTTGCCTGTTGATGTTCCATCTGCAGATATCATGCCAGTGAAACCATGGCATTTTCAGACCTTTGTTTGTGGTACAAGCAGCTTTGAGTTCACTCGGCTATGACCTTTTAATGCCAGTTACACGGCAGACTCCCCAAGAGATACGAGAAGAAAGGGAGAGAGAATAACGTGGGGCTGGTTTGGAAATTGATTGCATGCCTTCTCCCTCTTTGATGACAAACTGCTTCGCTCTGAGACCAATACAGTAGATAGCATAAACATCATTTTACTTGCACACATTTCAGATTTTTAAGCCAAAATCACCCAGCAGATCTGATTTATTTTCAATATACAATGCACAACCACGATAATGATTACATTTAATCCCAATGACACTCTCCCAATCGGCCACAGGGCTTTAACATATGGACATTTTCAGAGGGATCTTTTTCTCCAGTGGCACTAAAAGTCATTAACCATTGAGTCAAGCAATTTGGGCGTAAGCCTTTTTCTCCGGTTGTAGAACAAGGTGCTTAAGAGACGAAGCTTGGAAGGCCAACCCCCTCTTCGGTGAGAAAGGCTACTCTCATTGGCCAGGTGATGAATGTGGTGTTTTTGGAGGAGCATCGTCCCTTTGGCGCTCTCCATTAGTATCGTTCTCGTTCATTTCCCCCTCCGCTCCAGTCTCATTCTCTGTTCCCTAAAATTCTGTCACTTTTTCCCTCTCATATTCTCAAGTCGCCTCCCTCTGTCTCTCACACAATAATCTACTGTAATTGACTATCTCCCTCTCTGCCCCCTCCCTCTCCCCCTCATTTCCTTCCTCTCCCTTCTCTGTTTCCTTCCTCTTCACAGTGGATAAGCTGTCGCCGCCCTGAGCTGAAGGCGACCTGTCGGCTGGGCCAGGGGCTGCAACACAGGACATGGGTCCCGCTTGTCCTCCCCGCTCGTGTCTTGTGTTGCAGCCAGTGGTCTCGCCTCTCTGCCTCTCTTCACACCGCTGATGGACTGAGCTCCCACAACAGATCCCGACTGCAGACCCTGCTCCTCACTCTACAGCGCTTGTTCCCATATCACTGGGAAGTGTAATTTTCCAAATCAACATATTTTGTCTTACAGTTAGAAAATAAAGCACTTCAAAGCTAAATGTTACTCTTGTGTTCTCATTTGTAATGCCATCAGTGGGATTCAAGGATGCTTTGTTTTCGACTATAATTAGGTTTGCTCCGTTCTTCTAGTTGAAATTCAATACTTGTCTCAGGTCATGTCTTATCTTAGATATAGATGCAGACCAACGAGAATAACTTCGCTGTGACATTCGCAGTGTGGCATTCAAGGAAAATTAACACCGTCGAGGATTGTTATTCTTTCCAAACCATAAACACAAGGCAAGCAATATAGCTTTCTAATGAGCCTTGACTCGCAGCAAATGAAGCAAGACTTCTGACTTTCCCAGGGAGAAAACTTCATTGTGATGCAATGGCTCGTGACAAGGTCAGCAGTGATGTACCTCTGGGTGAGGCAGGCAGGTGCTACAGAGGCACCAGGGCTGTCTGATCCCTTTTGATATGTTTCCTCTTCTTCGCCCCGGGTTACAAACGGACAGCATTGAGAAAGAGGTCGGAGCGTGATAGCGAGAGATAGCGTTTGACTTTGTTCTCATTTCAATAAAAACAGGAAAGAGGAGGGAACACAGGTCCAGTGAAGGGAACAGGGGAGATGATAGATTTACTCGCTCCAGCAACTCAGACTTGGCCAGAAACACAAAAAAAGGGATGTTTGTGATGAGTAGAATTGGTTTGTGTACATCAAGTGTAGTTTTGTTTGTGTGTGTGTGTGTGTGTGTGTGTGTGTGTGCACTTTGTAATAATGGACCTTGTGTGAGTGTGTTCTTTTGATTGGAGAAAATGAAGCCATTTTCCAGCAGGGGTGCCACTTGATTGGAATGTAAATGCAGGCGCGGGTTCTTGCTGTTTTCAATCTCCCCCCACCAAGACTCTTTACCAGAAGGATTGAAAGGAGGGTGTGTGCTGAATGCTGCGTGAGCTGGTATTGGCTGACTGTGTTTACCCCGTGTTGGTGCAGATGTCTCAGAAGCAATATTATGTGTTTATAGCCCAGGGTGCAGGCAACTATTTTTTTTCTGACAAACCTCCCGGAGTGATCATTTCCTGATCTTAAAGGTAGGCTTAAAGTGATGTTATGATGAGTGTTCATCTTTTTATGACCTCAGCGAGATTGCAAAATCACTTCAGGGTAACTTTCTTTTAGATTAGAGTTTCCTCTTGGTAAAATTTATATTTTGCCTGCAAAATATATTAGGGTGCTTTTTTGGTTTAACACTTAAAGTAATGATTTGACATTATTTCAAATACTTGTGCTTTCTTTCCTTACATCACAAGATTGATAACACCTTCATGTCTGTAAGCTGATAATGAAGCTCAAGTCTGAAGCTGGTTAGCTTAGCATAAAGAATGCAGGCAAATAGCTAGCCTTACTCTATCAGTGGTATTCCTACCAAGCTAACTAATGAACATGGAAAAGAAAAAGTTAAACAAAACAGTGTGTAAAAACAAACACTTGTTTTCAATAGATGTGCTGGACTATTTATTGGCAAGAAGCAATGACTTAATATATTCCTCACTGGACTACGACAGTTTAACACGGTGGGCTCCAAAACTAACAAAAACACAATAATAATCTTTTTCAGTTTCAGATTAAACGCTACTAAAACATATTCATTAATATAATATTGCATTTCTGCCAATACATCAGTCCAAATTGTTCACTGTCCATCAATCTTCTCCCGCTTATCTGTGGTCGGGTTGCGGAGGTATCGTTCAGTGAGTTTTTCCTGTTGTTATATTTTCATATTCAGTGGCGGCTGGTGGAAATTATTTTAGGTGGGGCTATTGTAATGGTGAATAAACCACACGGGGAACATTTTTGAGAAATTACCCCTTAAATTAAATTGGCTACACTATTTCATCGTTGCTGTTGTATGATTGGTGTTTAGCTACGGTATTAAGCGTCTACAGCACCTCCGCTTTTAGGGTTGACGTAGACCCAAACGTCGCCCGGAGGTCCCCCGGTGTTGTTGCGGGAGCTCCTGCACTAGCTAACGCTACATTAGCAAAACAAAAGCTTATTTATTTTGCAAATGGTGCGGCGGGCTTCAAACACGTTCCCCTCCACTGGTTTCAACCAAGCACTAAATTAGATGTTTTCAAACCAAATACGGTTGAACTGACACTTCCCCATATTAATTTGTAAGTAGATTCGAAGATACATGAGTTTCTGACTGCCACAAGCTGAAGCTTGGTTGCTAGGTTACTAGCTGGGTGTTCTCCAATAAGGGGCCGGGGGAAACAAAGTTAGTGATTACTGGTTCCATGTTGATTTAATTCAATACAAATTGTTGGGGGGAACTGAAAGGCTATTACCGTACTGATTACTTTGCAGCCCGGACATTTCGCCCAAAACACATTTAGACGCTATCGCAACACAGAAGTACCTTTCAAATCCGATCATTTTTAAGACCTTCTAAATCATATTTAAGACCTTTCTTATTGTTTTGGTCATATTTAAGACCTTTTTACGGCCTTACATTCAGATTATCAAATGTAAGACTTTTTAAGATCCCGCGGGAACCCTGAGGAGACTAAATACGAACATTATATGCAGACACAGACGTGGTTCAGAAACACAGAAATATTAGAAAACAGACCATTAAGGCAAAACATCTAGTTTGATGGATGCTGTCAAAACTCAACTACAATAATATGTGTGTGTGTGTGTGTGTGTGTGTGTGTGTGTGTGTGTGTGTGTGTGCGTGTGGGTGTGTGTGTGTGTGCGTGTTTATTTATCACGGGCACATAGTATCTGTCCCCGGCCGTTTGAAGAGCAAGCATGTGAAACCAAAGACAGTGTTTATCTGTGGCCCACTGATGTTAACGATCGTAACTGAAAGGCTGCCTGTCAAACGTAAACATTCAGCCACGTGACTCGCAAACTCTCGCGAGAGTTTTACACAAGGCGGATCCTTTCTAACCATAACCCTGCACCGGGCGCTGACATTGGCGCCCGGTGATCATCAGATTTGACGACGCTGATTGGCTGAAATTATGTTTCGGAGCCATAGCTTACAGATAGCAACAGTCAGCTGCTAGTGGCTGCTGCTGCACTGGTTGAGGGCTCCTCTCTTAGCGCCCAGACGAGAGAGGGTAATGATACAGGGGCAAGGCCAGTCAGGAAACATGTGACTTATCAGTAACTTTAGACATCGTAACACCATTTTAAACAAGATTTTATTGTAGATTATACATTTTACTGATACCAATTATATAATATTTACCTTGTTCATAAAAAATTAAAATTAAAAAAATATATTAAAAAAAATATATACCGCCACTGTTCATATTCCTTTCGCTGCTCTAAATAGCTAAACAAAATATTTGCACCCTGCACATAGAGGACAGATCTGTCTGAGATCTAACAGATTGCTGGGTCTTAACAAAAAATTTCTGTGCCGCATATTTTCCCACACCATTTAGTGCACTTTGTGTCTGCAATCGGCAGTTACATATCGAGGGAGAGAGTTATCCCCTTTGCTACTGCAGCGCTATCTCCACCCTAATGGCCTAGTTGGTATGGTAATGCCACAATATTAAATGAAGGCATTTTCCACACAGCCGGGGGGGGTTGAAGAGAGAGAGACTGAAGACAGGGTCGGGAGTGGGAGGAAGTCTTCATGTAACAGGCGTCTCGTCAAAATGTGTTATATTTGGATGAGCGAGCGCATGACATGGCAGGCACCCCCGGGCACCCCACCAGGTTAGACTGACATGTGTTTGATAATGACATGTGGAGAAATATAGTGTTGGTGTTGTGCTCTAAAAAAGAGAAACTTAAAATTAGAAAGGGAGAGCTAAAAAGGAAAAAAGTTATACTTATACGGGTCACATCTGGGTTTATAATATCATTTAAGTGCAGTCATTCATGCTGGAGGTATAGACAGAGGAATAGAACATTGAATTGTTGACAGCATTTTACTTAGTCACAGACAAATAGTGGACGCCAAGGACTCATAAAGTCAGGCCTGATCTCTGTGATGAAGGATTTTCCAATATCCATCATTTATGAGCAGCATATGGCAGCCTTATCAAATCCTCAGTCTATTCAAGTCACACTATATCTATTCACACTCACATATAATACATTAGGGGTGAGATAGCCAAAGGTGGAGAGACTGGAAGCATATGGGCAAAAAGAGGAGAGAAAACCTATTGAAGAAATGTCAGAGAGTGCATGAGCAAGTCCTTTTCATTTAATCATACCTTTCCTCTGCCATCACCTTTAAAAAGTGAGAAACCCTCAGTACCTGACTTCATAAAAAAAGGCTCTGAGCTTTTAGAACAAGCTAAATGTACCAGCACTCCCGGAGGAGATGACAGAGGAAGTGGCTCTTTTTGAGCAACTTAGCAATGATGAGAGCTTCTAAAGAGAGACCGGAAAGATAGGGAAGAGGAAGCTGAGTATTAAAGCGGGGGAGTTGGAAATGGTAGGAGAGGGACGAAGAGATTGGCAGCCATGGCAGAGATGAAGACAGGCCAAGGGAAAAGTAAAGGGAGAGAAAAAGAACAGAGATAGAGAGTGGCGTGGAGGGAAAGCCATCAGGATAAGATACGGGAAGAAGAGACGCGAGGGAGATTGCCTGATTTATTAAAACCAAGCAACAGTCAACTCTAGAGAGACAGCTGCCACTTCTCACAGAATTTCAGACAAGGCGTGACAGTGACACATCAGTCAATAGAAAAAGACTTTGCCCAACTGTTCAGCAAAAAAAGGTCTGAATAAAGTTTGGTAGTCTGACCATGGAGGATACTAAGACTGTTTCAGTAGTTCAGATACAGGATGTTCCCTCTCCTCACTGTTTCTGTTATTTGTTCTCTTTGTGTTCAAGCTGTTTTCCATTGTGTCTGTTTACCTGAAGCAGAGCAAACACAAACAAGAACATCTCGCTGCATGCAAGAATAGCTTGCAGTCGTTCAGAGAGGAAGAATAAATAAAAACACATTTTCACCCAATGCAGCATCATCACACAAAAGCACCCATTTACATTACAACGTTTGCACAGACAGAGACGGAAAAAACATAATTTGACGGATAGTAACTTAAAGAGAATTGTAAAAAATGTTAAGAGTTCATTAGGAGGGCATAGGAGGTTTGTCAGCTTTAAAGCACTCGGCATACTTTGATGTGAACTTTCAAAGCAGTGAGAGATTACTTTAAAGACCGCAAAATCATCACAAGGCTTCATGTGCATTGATATGCCAAGAGAAAGGTCATACATATTCCAACACAAACTGCAGTGCATGTTTGTTAAACTGGAGATACCAAATGATTACTTGCAACCTTACATGATCCACCTTCATCGGTGTGATAGGGATATGGTTTCTTCAAATTTCCTCTTAAATGTTAAACAAATGAATCCCCCTCGTGCAAATACTGCGTCTGCATGTCAGTTTGTGGTTGTATGTGCATGTTGGCACGTGTGTGTGAGTCCTTCCTTGCACTGGGAGATGCCTTTGAGAGGTTCATTGAGTTGCTGGAGAGATTTCGATCACAGATTTCCTGTAAAACCCACCGAGCCGTGTCGCAGAAAGCAGTCAGTCGTTTCGTGATGCCTCTGGAATCACTTTTAAGCTGCTGAAGTGTGACTTTGATAATGCAAACATCAACATATGCTAAGCCTCACTGGGCTGATGGCTTGTAGTTTAGGGGGATTTGATCTTAATGAAATTCCATATGCCATCCCTATGTTGACACCTGGGACAAAATCGATTCTATGCTATTTTAAGTTATGAGGAACGGATTAAAAATCACGCTGCTTTTTTTAAGGGGATTTATCTGTGCGGTGAAAATAGAGTTGAACCTAATTCTCCGATCTGAAGCATTTTATGAAGAGTAAATAGAAATCCAACCTCTTTTATATGTTATGCTCACAGCAAAATGGCCTCCACTGATGGGAAGAAACTGGATCAGAGAAAAAATGTTTTCTCTTCTCCAGTGTTGGATTGGCTGACCACCGTCTCTCCATGTCAGCTCCCAGGAGCACTGCTGTTCCAGCTCAAGGGCTCATGGTGAGCAGGGTGGGGGGGAGTGGGTGTCTAAAGATAGACAGACAGATACAGAGACAGACGGAGAAAGGAAAGCCTTTCAATCTTAGAGCCAAACTTATATAAAAACAGACGAATGGAGAGTTATCATGCGGAGACAGGCAGGGAGAGTCATGGAGGAAGAACAAATGGTAGAGAACAAAACACAAAAGCCCGAAAAAGGCAAAAGTAATTTGAAAATGTGGGAAACAGAAAAGAGGACAGAGATGAAATGAGAGAGAAAGGCATGGGAGGATAAAAATATGTGTTAAAAAGACTCAATCCCTGCTAAGTGAAAAAAAAGATGAAAAGTTCCTGTGAGAGATGCAGAGGGAGGAAGGGGGACAGCACAGAGGGGGAGAAACAGAGGACAGGGGAGAAACAGAGGACAGAAACAGAGGACAGAGGGGGAGAAACAGAGGACAGAGGGGGAGAAACAGAGGACAGAGGGGGAGAAACAGAGGACAGAGGGGGAGATACGAGCTTCAAAAGCTGAGAACTGAACCTCCAGTTGACAGCAGATAGGGGTCAGTCATGATAAGTGTCCTCTCCCTACCCTCAGTGGGAGTATAGTCCAGCGTTGAGTTATCAGCTGACAGTCCCCTCGCCCAGGTCCCGCAGACACAAGGTGACCTTCAGTGAATCAGCCAGGAAGCTGCAGACTGCTGACAGTGACAGGTGTTCCCTTTCAGCTCCCTGCGGCACACTCATTATGTTTATTCACTCATTCTGAATTTGCACAAAACTTTAAAGGGTAAAGAGGTTCCCTGCAGGGCGGATGTAAATCAAGCATTCTTGCACATACACCAATCCCTGCTTTGTTTAGAAAAGAGCTTCGATGTACACTCAATGAGGGAAATAACACCAGATGGGGTAGGGAGCACGTAATTGTTGACACCCTGTCAGATCCACTCAGAAATGATGAGAGGCCAATTATGAGGGTGTTTCATAAAGGGCCAGAGCTTTAAAATGGGCCACGAAGACAAAGCTGAAGTGATGAATTGCTGCATTTCCTGACAGCCTGGAATGATGTGTTTTCAACAGAGACCGCTCTACCCCTGAAAGTGATTGTAATACATCAGCGAAATGTGAATTTAATGTGTTCAAGTTTCAAAAGATCCGGAGGGGGGAAAATAAGGTTTTTCATTTAACTTTCCGACAAGAAACAATTTTCCATTACATTTTAAACCCTTTTTGTTTGTTTATCCCCAGCCACATTTAAATAGTTAGTTTGCAGTACATCCAACCTTGAAAAAAACAAGTTTTCCTAATGAATGGTGGACAGAAAGGTGCATTTTCTGGTGCAATTGCTTATTTGGAAGCAGGACTCTGGTGATGATGTACATTGCTGCCATGAAAGCACTAGTAATAGGACCCAGGTCTAAAACAATGATATTGTCACAGGGATTTTGATAAATGTGAAGGGTGGCTGAGAAACGACTCCAGCAGTGTTATCAGGAGCAAACAGAGAGGGACAAAGGGGCCCTTAAGCTTGGAGGGGCCTCATTAGTGGGTCCCCATGCTGCATGGCTGGGATTCAAAGCGCTGGATACAGTGTCTGATGTGGTTTGTTTACCCACATGTGTGCATTGTTTGTGCTGGTGCTCATAGATTGGTTGGAGGCAATTGTGTTTCTGTGTTTACACAATGATTTAAAATCTCTACTTCCAATAAACTTAACGGCTGATTGGTTTGACCTTGCAGACACAATGCATTCATTTTACCAACTAGCTGTGAAATACAACCTTCATCACACTGCATTCACAGCAACACCTGCTTATGATGTGAATAGTTTGAACTGAAATAAACACTAATAAATGAAAGACTTATTGCCTGATGTGGGAGTTCCTGTGAACGCTAAGTAAATGCCCTCTATATTTAAAGTCTAGACATGCACTTTTATCTTTGGCAGCTGTGTGATAACACCCTATGATGATATCTGTTTTGCTTCTAATTACAAATATTACACTGTTTCCATACAAATGAGTCTGATATAAAACTCTCTCTTCCAGTCTACGCATCCTTCGGGTTTTTTGATACCCAAATGAAATGGAGATAGAAAAGATTCTTTATCACAAAACCCCCCCTCTGGAAAAACGATCAGCAGCTGTCACACTCATTTGTGAAGCAGCCAATTATACCAATTTGACAGTTGTGCTCATTTTTTGAACAGATCCTGTTTCAAAGGGGCGGACATGGCGTTCTGCATACTCAGAACTTTTGGCCTATCCTGGTGGAGCGTTTCAGATTTCATGCCACCATCCTCTCCTCCATTTTCTGTCGCACCCTTAATCTCTCACACCTCTCTCTCTCTGTCTCTTTCTTTCCATCCCATCCCCTTCCATTGTGAATCAGAATTGAAACAAACAAGTTGGATGCTCACTGGACTGAATGTGTTGCCTCGACAACTGAGGGACAGGCCTGGGGAGTCTGGTGCTGGTTGAGAGATTGGAGAAAAGTGAGGAGGTGGATGTGTGTGTGTGCGAGCATGTGTGTGTGTGTGTGTTTAAAAACTCCCATTGGGCCCCCTGGCTGGCGAGGACTGACTGCTGAGTGGGCTGACTGGCACATCGACGAATCCCTGCCCAACCTGCGCCTGCTCCTCTCTCCTCTTCCTCCCGCGCGGTGTAATGCTGTAGGCACGTCCTGCTCCGGGTCCACTTCAGCTGCATAAACACATTGGGATGGTGTAACGGTCATCCAACATACACAGTACAAAAAAAAGACAAGCACACAAAGACATTGTTGGCAACCACCTAATAGGATAACACACAATGATCCGGCTCTCCTTGTATAATTAGCTTGCAGGGAAATGAAGATAAGTTGACCTTAACATCCACCACTCTTACTAGCTGAGAAGATTAAGAAAATCAAAGCTTCGCCAACCTAAAATGTATTAAAGTGGGTCTTTTTTTTCACTGCTTTCATAACAGTCCATCGTGATTTATTTAATAACTGTAAATCCATTTTGCAGGAGAAGTCTTGGCTTTGAAAAGCACAGTCACGACAGTTTGACAGCGAGCCAGCATGCAGAGTACCCTTAAAACAACAGAAGCTAAATGGATTCAGTCATCACTTATGTTGTTGTTTATACTTGTGCTGGTCTAAATGTGACACTTGCCTTCAGTGTATTGAAGACAACCCTACAAAGCTAGTAAATAACTTGCCACAGAATATCTGCTAAAACTGCACTTTTATGTCATGAAAGACAACTAATAGCACTCAAAAAACACCAAGCCGTTAAAATGAAGAACAGAAGTAGAAACAGAAGAAATACAGCTTGCTTAGTGTTTGCTGCTAACAGGCACATCCCAGAATGATTCAACTCTGCAGCAGAGCTTGGTCATCTAGTTACTTCAAATGTAAAGTTGTATGTGTTGTTTACATGATTTATCTTAACACCTATTTGCACATGGAAGTTCCACTTTCAAATTAACCCTACCTCACTTAATTGTTTTCTTTTGTAATTCATGTTGCCAAAATTACCTGATTATTTATTCACTGAGTTTTAGAACTATAAAATAAACAATATAAATATATTGTTGTCAACCTAGCTTTTACTATAAGGGAGGTCTTCCATAAGAAACTTTATTTTGGTTATTTCAATTCAGATATGCCTCTCTGTGATGTCACATATTTTCACATGTTTTATGAGGCATTCGTTAGTTTCTAATCTCAGAATCAGTGAATTTGATCGCAGTTCTCTGGTCATGTTTGCTTATTTTGCCAGGCCACTGTAAATCAAATCTGATCAAACCACAGCGATACAGCTCTGATGAAGCAGATTAGCTGAGTGTTTGAGTGTACAATTCGCAATAATGAATGTCTAATTATGTCGTTTACTGGTAATTAGCTTTGTGTGTTGATTATTTGGTCATTAATTCCACATTTGATAAAGAAATTGCACATTTGTCTGTAAGCACAATTGGTCTTTAGCCAAATTCTGCATATACAAAGCACCACAAGCTCAGACTGATTGAAATCTCCCTCTCTCATTCACACACAGCAGCAGTCTCTGGCACAGAATCAACAGGGGTGTGCCGAACATCTTATCTCTGACCATTCAACAAACTGTAAACGAATAGCTCTCCTTACAAGGTGAAACATAATCTGAGCTGGACGATGTGCCTTATCTATCTGTCCTTTGTAACGAATAAAGCTCAAAAGTGTTTTTCCTTGTTTGTCCAGAGCATTTTCTTTCCTAGTGACCGTCTTTCCTTATCTCTCTCTAATGTATTCCAAATCCAACTGCAGACTTGCCAACCTCTCTGAGGGTTAGAACGTAAAATATGAACCAGTATTGTGCGCATAATGATGCATGGCTATACACACACCCATCACTTTAAGGACACATGGTTCAATAACTGTAATAATAGGTCATTCATTCATATTAGAACCAAGGTCATAAAAGAAGCCCCTTCACTTTCAGGCTCATTTCTAACACATTCAGTCCTTATGGCTGAAGGTCATTGTGTATCCCGCTCTATGGGGAGCTAATAAGCAAAGGGAGGGTGTGGGCCAGAATCCATCTCCATTAAATTAAAGGAGCCTGGTCCCACAAAGTGACCTCTACTTGCTATGATTTATTGCTCGAACACAGTAAATGAACATCAAGCACAAAGGACAACCAGTTAATGAAATCATTGGACCAACAGTTAAGTCGGTTCACAAGTGAATAGAGCTGTAATTGAATTGTAGAGAAGACACACTTTCCTTGCAGTGCTGTTGTGGGGCAGCTTATATATCCTTTGTCAAACTTATCATGGAGCTCTGTGTTTTTCATTTTAGAGGTTAGATGATTTGCTCAAATAAAACGCAACTTTATCAACCAGACACCATCTCACAAAGGTCTTCATCAATCTAACATGTGTTTTCCAGCTCAATATATGGACCGTTCATCCAAATAGATAAGTGGAACCTGAGTTATTGTCTACTAAAAAACAGGGGGTAGGGGTCACCTGACTGTATTATTTAATCCGTTATATAATATTGCAGTGTCATTTAAAAGGACGGCATAGGTGGGGACTCAGGACTGTTAGCAGGTCAGTTTCGGTCTATATTGTGAGCAGAGGGATTTAACCACCGTGCTATTTGAGAGGACCACCTCTTTGTGTTTTTGCACTTCTGCAACCAGCTTGGTCCGTGTTTTTCCCATTAAAGAGGAATGGCATTTCTCTTGTACTGGGTAAGAAGTAATTAAAAAAGGATGTATTCCATGCAGTCACTAGATGGCGCTCTTTGCTTGAACTGTTTTCCTCTGATCTTACTGCCTCTGGCATCGGGACAACTGTTGACTGATGTGGTTCTTTCAATCCGCTTGACTCATGTTCTTCACATCCATCAAATGAGAGAGATCTTAATCATCAACTCTGCAGCTGCTGAGTTGAGTCCAACAGCAGATTATCATAAAGGACAGCAACAGGCTAAATTGACCGCTGACCAACAAATCAAGAGCCTCTTTACCTATTTAGAAAGGGCCAAAAACACTGGAATTGCTTTGGATTTCAATAAAACCTTTAAAGAAAAAATACGGACCTTTTCATAATTTGAGAACTGATCCACTTGGGCTAAGCTTTAGCCTTTTATATACGTTTTAGGTTAGTAGAAAAGCTTTTAACTGCAAACATCCTTTTCCCCCTCACAATGGAGAGCAGGGGCGGACTGGGACTACAAATCAGCCCGGGACTCTCGACTGGCCCACTTCGGTACCGCCGGCCCACCGCGGTACAGCAAGTAAATACCGCTAGTAAATTGTCGACGGGGGTGGGGGGGGTGAATTACCGCAGAGGTAGACATTAAGGGTAAAATGCCACTGGCCCTCTGGAACAACACATTTGTTGCAATAGTAATTTATGCAATTTATTAACTACATTACTACTTGAATAATCAGTTCTTCCTCATTTTCCTCAATTGTTCATATTTGGTTTATTAAAATAATGATATTGTGGTCATTATTAAAAAATGTCTGCTATTATTATGAGTATTATTATTTGTATAAAGCGCTTTCTGCCTTCCTGTAATTAGGAGTTAGAAATGTAATGGCTATGTAATAGATTAGATTAGAACCTTCATTATCCTAAACTACTGGGACNTGGCCAGGGAAAAGAAAGTTTGGGGCTCTCTGCTGGAACTGCTACCTCCGCGACCCGACCACGGATAAGCGGGAGAAGATGGATGGATGGATGGATGGATGGATGAATGAAAAACAAGCCTTTTACAAGAAAGCTTAGCACTGAGAAAATCTATTTGTACGATGATGATTCGGCGAGGAATCTAAAGCTTCTCACAGCACCAGGCCCCAGCTAGACACACTGTTTAAAAACTTGTGTCGGTTTCATTTGTAACTGTCTTACCTTTTTGGCAGGGGGATTCCTGTTGTAGAAGTGTTGTTTATAAGAGTCCATCCAAACTTCTGCAGCTCGTACGGTATTCTGGAGGAAGTTGGGCCGGGCATAAGGGGCCTTCTTAGGGAACACATGGCCCACATGGGAGCAGGGGTGAATCTCCAGGCTGCCTCCACACATCCACACCTGAGGGGGTTTAACACAGGAAACCATTTCTTTATTTTTAACACTCAAAACGGTCATTTTGTGGTTAATAGCATCCTTAAGCAGATAACCAAACTCCAGAAGGGAGCTCATATTTATAGAGCCACTACAAAGTTAAATAATGAGAGAAAAAAATGGATGTCAACAGCGAACTCTAAAGGATATACTAGCATATATTTTATTCATTGATCTTTCAATATGGGCTCTTAGAATCGTGTAGATAGTCACGTAGTTTAATACAAATCAGCAGTTACACAGATATGGTGATCATTAACCAGGAAGTATTGTACTCTGTGAGATAAAAGGATGTGTGACACAATAACTGGTGAACTTTGACACTTACATTTACGAGTAGTTTTTATTACTTTGTCATTCAAGTTTGACCTACCTGACAATACTTACCAGGTGGTTTGCAAGTAGCTTTTTAATGATAGTAGTATAGAGAATTTGTGAAGTAGGTAAAATAACCAGTCCAAAATGGTTAAAGGAAAAACTCATAATATCATTTTAGAGGGAAATCAATAACAATACCCAAGCAGTTAAAGAAATATATTCCTGTGGTGGGTCTACATCCACAGATAGAGAATGATGTGTATAACTTTAACCTGTAACTCTGCAGTATGATATATTAAGCCCAGAGAAGCTAAAAGGAGTGTCATCTATATATGGATCTGAGAACACGGATGTGGATAAAAGGCACAAATCAGGGTGTAGCGACTGAGCTCACAATAGAGGCACAAAGGCTCTTCTGTCAGATTTATGAGGACAGGTGTCGAGCAGAAGATCAATGTGTGTCCTGTTGACTGAGTCAGAGGTTCCTCATGTCAGGGCAACATGGACGAAAGCTGATGATTTAAGGGCTGTTTAGAGGCCAAAGTAAACTTATTTCATTTTCAAAGGATTACAATTTGTGGTATAGCCGAAACAATGCGTTGACTGGGTCAGGGTGACTTGAACACTCAACTCAAAGATGTGTGACCCATAATGAGTATTAAAGAACTGAGGCATCTGTCGACATGAAGTGCAAAACTAGACCCCCACTTTAACAAGAGACGCACGTGAATTGCCGAAAATGTATTATGTTCGTTTCATTTGACTGTTAGTAGATGTATTAGTAAGACCCAGGACAGCTTGGTTATTGACTGTATTTATGTGCGTTAAAAAAAAAAAAACAGCAGGGAAGAAGAACATCAAGAACTTCCATGTGCTTTGTGATGTGTAACTTACATTCCTGTGAACTGAAGTCACTGTGGGATCTCAAGCAGTCAGCCCAAAAACGTTCATTGTCATTAGTTGGACTATTTAAATACACGCAAAGAGAGTAACACCACATTTTCAATAAGTCTGCTTGACGGGTGTTGATGTTGTGACAGATGCAATGCTAAAAAGGATAAACACAGCTCTTTAACTTCAACCTGGCAACATCAATCCAACCCTTTGCTTCTTGAGTCATGCATTTTAAAGCAGCTTGGATTTATAGGATACATTTGCATTGTATAATTGCAACATAGAAAAAACAAAAGATTGAAAGGTTGTTAAAACAGTATTTTCTAATACTTGGCTGAGCTATGTTCCTTTCACACAAAGCTAAATTATAATCATATATCCACGGCCAAGCAGCTGTACATGAGCGTCTCTACTGTCTTTATTCACTTGGCGCTATACCTTGCACCATATTTTTTTTAGCACTCGGGGTTGAAAAGCAATTCACTAAACATAAATGATGTATAGCAAAAAGTCCCAGAGAGAGGCATTTTTATATCCACATGAATAAACACATCACTCAGGGGAACAACCCATCCGTCTTCACACTGAAAGAACACACACTATAAATCATTCACCAGGAATCTACCTACCTACCTTTGCATGCTCCTGCTACAAGCTCACACATCATCCTAAAATCTGGGCCAGTTAGATTGACGCAAACAAGTGAAAAGCGACACGAACGTCACAACAACAGCCAATATCAGGGTGCAGTTTCAGGTGCCGCGGCTGACTGAGACCTGACACTGACACGTGTCCCACTCACACCAAATACCCACTGGCTGACAGCTGTGAGATGGATGAATCAAAGGATCTGTGGCATAGACTATGAAAAAAGGATTCTCTTTGTGAAATTAAATGTCAATCAACCTCATGGATGTCTGCTCTTCACCTCAACAACAAAGAATCTTAGTCAATGGATGTACTGTCAGAGTGGTTTTTCGTAACGGTGCAAATGAGATGAGTCACTCTTTCTCAACATTTTTAAAGGCCGTACTCTGGTCTCATATTGCTGCGCGGCTTTGTAATGGTAAAACAGGGACTCTGTGGTCACTGAAGGAGAGCTGGACTCACCCTGAAGGAGAGCTCCAGGTTTTCTCCCCCCCACACCTCCATGCCCATGTCATACGTGCCCAGATACTCAAAGTAGGCTTTGCTCACAGCGAATAATCCACCTGCCATTGTCGGAGACCTGGGAGAAACAGTGAAAATAATGCAATGTTATGATAGTTATTTTCATACGTTCCAACATTACCCATCCTCCTTTTTTAATCCAATGCAAATGTAGTTTCTCAACGGTCTAATATCTAATGCTGCATTAAGACGATAAGAAGTGGCTTATTAAACAAAGCCTTTGAAGAGCAGCTTTGCCTAAGCTAATAATCATCCTGCTAACACCCTGTACAATGCAATGCACACTTTCAAAATCATGCATCACAGTTGGGTGTGATCCAAGCACAACAGACCACATGAAGTGCAGCAGACTTTAACCCTTCAACACACAGAGATCACTTCAGGTATGCCTTCCCTCAAAACTAGACATTGTGTGAAGTTGTCTCTCTAAAAGTAGCAGCTTTAACTCCAGGAAGAATAACTTTATTGTTCACAAAAAGTTGCACATGTGACTTTTACCTGCCCATTTAAATGTACTGTATATATATTTAACCTTTTTCACATATCTGTATAAATGTACATTTACCTGATTAGAGTTAAACTTGTGTTATTTCTAATCATACTGTTACTACATGTATATATTCTTATTATCCCTGTGTATCTCTCATGTGTACTAGATGTGTTTATCTCTTATTCTGCTGCTATAAAACCTGAATTTCCCTGCGGGGACCAATAGAGTTCCATCTTATCTTAAGTTATGGATTGTTTGATTTACATTTTTTTATAGATTGGGATGCCCCACATGTTTCGGTATGGGCTTTTTAAAAACAACACATTTGAATAGATACCTCTAATTGAGGTGGTTTATTGAACCCAGGGTTCCAATACACATTCAAACATTCTCTGGGTTTAATGTGAGTGGAAATATAGAAAGTAAGTAATACAACACGTGTATTAGCAGAGGTGTATTACATCTGTAAGAGCTACACTGGTACGTGCCAATCTGACAAAGTAATCTCCCATGCTTGAAGTTGTTGTGAAGTATCATACGGTCACCTGATGGGGTCTATGCGAGACTTTCGCCTCTTGCGTTCCACTTCAGGGACCGAGTGCCACTGAAAGGTGAGTCTCCAGTCGAAGCCTCCGATCATTGGCTCGTCTGTTTGCATGTAAAACTCAAATGTGTTCCAGTCAATGGTGTCGATCACAGGGCACACGATGGTACTGGCATTCTCAGCAATCCTAAACACAAAACATTGCAAATTACATTCAGCGAGCAGGCAACGTTGGTTTAGTATTTACATTTGATTTCTATTCAGGTTCCTCCAATAAAAAAGATCTTCACAAAGCTTTTGCTAATCTGATGAACCCACCTTTCAAGCAGAGGCTCAATCCAGCCAGGGACGCACTCACAGTGGCAATCGAGAAATGTCAGCACGTCACCCGTAGCGTAGGTGGCCCCGATGAGACGAGCCCGCACCAGACCCTCCCTCTTCTTGGTGCGAATGAGTCGCACGCGATTGACTTCACTGATGTGTTGGGCCAGTTGAGATTTCAGGTACACTATTTTTCACAAGAAATACACACACACAATCAATATTTTTTACATTAAACGTATGTTGATTCCCTGTCTTACATGTGATTTGTGGCTACTAGAGGCAGAAGTGGACAAAGTATTCAGATGTGTTTTACTAGATAAATATTACTGCTTTCAAAATGTTCATGAAGTGAGAGTATAAAAGTATTTACATCAATTTATTTTGTATTATTGATGCATTCATTTGCTTTTCATTTAAATGTTACTGTTGTTAATGCCGGAGCTTATAGTCAAGCTATATGTTTTCCGTGAATTTCCCCCTGGGATCATAAAAGAAAGCCCGCAATAACAGATGATCCTTTTTTGTTGATTATATTTTGTATCATTTGTCTAAATCTGAATCTTCAAAGTAACTAAAGTCGGCAGATAAACATTATTGAGTAAAAATAACAATATATGCCTCGGAATTGTAGTATTAGGAAGGAAAATACTATGCTGATACTTTTAAAAGTATCTCAAAATCTTACTTCAAAACAGAAGCTGACTGGAAGTATATTTGTGGTTAATAAAGGTAAAACACAAAAGCTGAAAGGAAGCTGTCTGTCTGTCAATCACTCTGTCTCTCAATCCCTGCTGCCTGTCAGCCTGTCTGTCCGTCTGTATGTCCGCCTGCCTGTCTGTCCGCCTGTCTGTCTGTCCGTCTGTCCGCCTGCCTGTCTGTCCATCTGTCCGCCTACCTGTCTGTCCGTCTGCCTGTCTGCCTGCCTGTCTGTCTGTCCGCCCGTCTGTTTGTCTGTCCGTCTCTCTGTCTGTCCGCCTGCCTGTCTGTCCATCTGTCTGTCTGTCTGTATGTCTGTCTGTATGTCCGCCCGTCTGTCTGTCTGTCCGTCTGTCCGCCCGTCAGTCTGTCTGTCCGTCTGTCTGCCTGTCTGTCCGCCCGTCTGTCTGTCTGTCTGTCTGTCCGCCCGTCTGTCTGTCTGTCCGTCTGTCTGTCCGCCCGTCTGTCTGTCTGTCCGTCCGTCTGTCTGTCTCTCCGTCTGTCCGCCCGTCTGTCTGTCTGTCCGTCTGTCTGTCTGTCCGTCCGCCTGCCTGCCTGTCTGTCTGTCCATCTGTCTGTCTGTCTGTCTGTCTGTCTGTCTGTCCGTCAGCCTGTCCGTCTGCCTGTCTGTCTGTCTGTCTGCCTGTCTGTCTGCCTGCCTGTCTGTCTGTCTGTCTGTCCGTCTGCCTGTCCGTCTGTCCGTCTGCCTGTCCGTCTGCCTGCCTGTCTGTCTGCCTGTCCGTCTGTCCGTCCGTCCGTCTGTCTGTCTGTAGAAAGCCTTCTGGTCGGGGAGTGGCATGTCGAGCGTTCCATTTGGTCAGGGTGGTCAGAGGAGAGGAAATGATGTCATGGCAGCTCAGTGCAGACTGAAGTCATTATTATGGTGTAATGTCTTGGATGCACACAGGCTAGACTAGCTGGGACCGAATACTAATACCATTAGGACGGACAGAAATCAAGCTACTACTATATCTAGTTTCTGAGATGAAGTATCAATCAAAAGGTTTGCTGGCGGACACCATGAGACAGGGTCAAAAGTTCAGAGAAACTGGTCAGTCAACCTTTGAATTGTCATATATACACTTCATTCCCCAATAGACACGCTTCATGGTCTGGAGAAGAGAGCATACAAAAGACACACATACCAAGAATAAGACAGCAAATGCTTGAGCAGGGAAGCAGGGAGACTGACTTGGAATGAGCTGAATAATTTGTAATTACTTAGCTTTTATAGTAATGATTGCAGCAGTTTTAGAAAAAAAAATCTGCATTTATTAACCTTGCCTCTTTTCAATAACAAAGCAATCCACTTCAAGCATGCCTTAAATACCGCTACACCTTATTTCATCATTAAAAGAATGTGCACAAAATTAGTTTCAGAGCTTGTTTTTCTAATTGTTTTCAGAATACATCCAGAGGCATTATGTATTAGTATTCATTGCTCCATTGATATGCATCGTTTCATTATTTATAACAGTCCTGCTTGCCCTGTTCTCTTCCACGCTGTGAATGTGAAGAAATCAAAGCAAAACTGGAGGCTTATTTTGTTAGCTTTACTAAACTAGGCCAAGGCTCTCAGTCCTCTTTAAACACTTTTTTTCTGTCAGTTGTATTGTTGTGTGTAGAGTGTCAGACCTCGGTCACTGTAGTCATCGATGAGGATGATCTCCTTCAACAGGGTGGCGGGCGTGGTCTCCAGGACGCTGTGAATGGTCCTCAGCAGGGTGGACCACGCCTCGTTGTAGAAGGCGATGATCACAGAGGTGGTGGGTAATCGCCGGTAGTCAAACTTCTTACTTCGGCATCTGAGGTATGTTCATGTGTGTGGGTGGGTGGCGTGAGGGAGAAGACAAACACAGTTGACATAAGCAACAGTACATATTTATAATGAAAGGACAGCATGCTAAAGGAAGTCAAATGATTTTCTCATATGATCAGAGCAGCCACAGCAGTTGTAGCAGGGGGAGGTATCTGGTCTTAATCCAGATGGCAGTCATTAAAACAATAAAGAGCCGAGAAATATGGATGGGGGTGGGGAGGGTATCGCACCAGTGAGCAACATACCACAGCAGTGCTCTGAGAGAGACTACAGAAAGTTGAACAAACAGAGACGAGGGGAGCAGAACAGAGAGAGGGGACAGGGGTAACACAAAAGTACTGTAAACTCATAACTTGAAGGAATACAAAAAAAAGGCATGAAATACTGAAAAGAAGAGAAATAAAAGTCAAACTGTGTTACTAGAGAACTCTATTGTTATGAGTCATTGGGATAGAACAGTTGAAGTACTGGCACAGGTTGAATTACTTGGCTAAACCCATGATGATGACACTGTTGGAAGTTAGCCAGGATTAGAACCAAATTGTAATTCTGTAGCACCAGTTACAACCAATCAAATAAGCTGTTTCCCTTTCTTTAACAGCAAACTGTTTCATAGTGGAGAGAAAGAGCTTTCCAAAGCGACGGATTCACCCTCCAATAACAGATGCATGTGAAGGAGGCACTCCACAAATCCCACTCCTTGTATAATAGCCCGTAATGACAGACTGGCAGTTCTCGGCTAATTATTAGTTACTTAGATCATTATAAAACATGTCACCGAACTTGTTTATTAGTCTACAAGTAAAATGTGTTCATGCAAAAATAGCGTGGAGTATTAGTTCCCTTGTAACTCCGTCATGGTATGGGCAGGCAGTGAAGCACATGAGGAACATGAAACTAAAACAGCACACCACTTGATCTCTGCTTACTCCTTCCTCACTGTGTCTATTCAGTTGTGTGTGCACTTGTCAAAAATGTCACTGCCAGCGCAAATTCCCATCATGCACTATCATAAAAGTGACCGTTTGTGCAACGCAGGGAATCTGGTCTCTAGGGCTAAAACAGAATGTAGTTTTGTTAATTAAAAGTATAGTACAATTAAATATAACAGTATTTACATTTCAATGGAATGGAATAGAAGGAATAAAATATGGAATACAAATCAGCAGTCATACTTGACTTTCAACCTTCCTGGCAGTTTCCTCAGCATCTTATTAGTCTACTATTGGATATGCAGACATCTTGCTGGTCAAATGGTTTATTCCAGTGTCACCAGGGCAAGATTAATATCTCTGCACCTCTAGTTTTAGGGATAGACGGAAACATGGAAAGATAAACTATTAATACAATTCATCATACTTTGTGTGTCATCACAGAGGCTGAGAATAGCTGCGGACAACCACTCTGGATGGAATAAATCAATTCAGCCAGGGAGCTGCTGCTTACCAGCTTCAATAAGCCCTGCAATGCATCCAGAGAGCTTTCATCCTTGTGTTTGAAAGTCAGGGGAAAACTGATCCCAGTAAAGAACTCAACTTAATCTCTAGTGAGTCATTTATCCCTGACACAATTGCAGCATAGCTATCAGCTGCATGCAGGACAGAGATACACATACATGTTGGCTAGGACCTCAAAGGAAATAACAAGCAATAAAAGATGAATTAGGGATTTCCTTGAGAAAAATTAGTCAACTTAGGCTCACTTTCTGACTAAGAGGCCTTTTTGCCATACTCACTCATTCATCCTGTGGTCCTGGATGTGCCGGTGGAGGGAGATCTTATCACTGACGTAGATATTGATGGCATATCGCTCCACACTGTCCTGCTCAAGTTTCTTCTCCTCAGGGCTGAGGTTGAGGTGTGTGGCCCGCCCCCACTCCCCCATCGCGTTGCTGTCTGGTGCTGGTTTACTGTAGAGGGGCCTAGCCAGCTGACCATCAGCCGCAGCCTCATCCAAGGACCGCTGTTTCGCCCGAACATTGCGGCCTTCTTCATCTTCCTCTACAGTGGAAGAGGAGGGGAACGGGGAGCCTGCTAACAGAATGTAGCCCAGCCACAGCACCCAGAGCAGCACACCTGCCTTGGCCAGCACACCAAGTTTTCGAGAGCAACGCCCCCTCATGACGAGAAGCCCGGCAACGGGACTGGCTGAGCTTCAGGGTGCCCCACAGGACAAAAGCCTCTGGAGGACAGAAAGAATCAAATAAATAATGATTATTAAGGTTTTTATACAACATGTAAGAAACAGGAGAAGGGACAGGAAAGTGTAGACTTGTGAGAAACATCAAACCAAGGCACCAAGAAACTACCACTGACAGGAGGAGATTTACAAGATTGAACTCTTTAATCACAGCTCGCCGCATTACAACACATTCACAATCAAGTGAAGCTACACCCAAGTAAGTTAGCGCTTGCTTCTAAATTTGTGAATGCCCCCAAGGACACGGCTCCAATAGAGCAGACCAGGGGTAATCAACAGCAACATCATAAATGTAATCGCCTGCTCAGGGCTACATTAAGATGCTCATCAAATACAAATGCAAAGATGGAAGAAGCTAAATTAGACTTTTACAGTACAGTAATGTGCTGAATAAATTAAGTCTGTGATGCATATACTCTCATTACAGCGGTGCCGTTTAGGTCCCATTGGACAAAGTGATCTTCAATATGTAGGTTTTTACTCAGGGCTGTGCATTGGCAATAATCTGGTATGTGACACGATACAGTGGTTATGATCATTCCATTTTGATACTTTGTGATACTCCATAGGTGATATATATTAGCAGTAGAGTAGAGAAAATAAACGTTACTTTTTTAAATGCAATCAATACAGTGGGGTCTGCATTTGCATTTCTCACAGTCCCTGTAAGAACCAAAATCATAGCACTACTTTGAGTTGATTGTGAAATGTAAACTATTGCTGAAAATGGATTGATACTTTATCACTAAAAATGTTTTCCGATCTGGCAATAAGTGGCGATAAGTGTTTCAATATTTCCTTAGTTTCTTCCAAACTGCGCTGTTGTGATGTTGCACATTTACCGCGTTTTCAAATATCATGTGAATTTTCCAATTAGCCGGTTCACACTTCTGCTTCTGCACCGTAACCAAGAAACCAGCAACAGCTCAAATATTCCCTGGTGCAGTGATGAATCACATTTCCAGTAATTATAAAATGTTCCTAGAACCCACAACCTATTAAATGGCATTCACAGCTCTTGCACAATATCTTTAAATCGAAATTAGCCTAGAATTTCGATTAAGAATCAGCAGTTTGAACGGTTCCTGATTTTAGGATTTCATTTCCCTTCCAATGAGACTAAAAAAAAGCAGTGAGCCAATGAATCTGGGTTAAAAAATGTGCACAAGGATGGACCAGCTGATTTTGAAATAGGATTTAGGTTGGTACTGCAGGTGCACACATTAGGCAGTGTCGACATTTGTGTCTGACAGATCGACTTAGCACGCCGGGGCATAAAGAGGGCCGCGGGAAAAACAGACCACTTAGCTATGTTGACACCGACCCGAATGTAATCACATAATTGTGTTGCATTAATATTAGAGCGAGGTGCCATTTACAGTAGTGCCAGCAAGTGCCAGAAAGGCTTAGCAGCAATACTGAAAGGCACACGCACTCTTACAGACAAACAACAACAGTGTGTTCCCTTTCTCACACCAGCGCACAATGATTTCCTAATTCTGACAAACCATGGTTATTCCTAGGAACAGTGACTGAAGACCCTGTCAGATAAAGATGTGTGTGCAAAGTTCTGTGTGGGAGAACATATATGGTACAGACAGAGTCAGAGGAAACTAAATTTCCACTGAGAGTCCTTCAAGGCAGCAGCACAGCCCTTTCACTCCAATCTGGGCCTCGGCCAACGCACTCGGGAGTCCTGAGGTTACAAAATGGAGACGTAGTCAGACAAAAAAACCTTTTATTGGCTGTCCATCACACCTTCCACTCTCTCTGAATCTGATAGCCTTACTGGGCAGCCGTTTGTAACGAGCCGTAGGGGACAGAGGCCTAAAAATGCAGCTTAAATCCGGCCCCCCCAACAAAGAAAAACTGGGTAATGGATATGATTTGCATTTGCTTCCCAAGCTGCAATCTGTTCAAACATATCACGCTAACAAGTCCTTAAAAAGAGAGCGATGAAAAAGATGGGTCAACAATTTATGTTACAGTTATACACAAGAAACACACCAGGCTTGATGTGTGAGTCACTGGATTCTCAGATGTCAGGTGAACTATGTGGCACGTGAAGGAGGCTCCAGTGCTCTCCGTGGTTAATAAGCAGCATACTGTACAATACATGGCTCATTTCCTCATCAGCCAGTCAAGAGAGGAAGACAAATATCCAAGCAGCACCAGACAGGAACAGGTTACACTAGTAAAACAACCCCATTAACCGGTTGACCCTTTTCAGTTTGTAAAAGACTCATAAGACAGGATCCACGACTCCTTTCAACAACACAAACATCTCTTTGCTGCTTACACTCTGTGTATACAATACTGACAGAAACTGTGTTAAAGGAGCCAGGCTGTGATGCAGGATGAAAGGCTAAAAGCTGAATAGAGATTTTTCCATCACTATGTGTCAGACACACATCCAAATAAATCCAAACAGACACATTTGCTTATCTTGCTTGACTTGAGCAGATTGGGTGATAAGAAATACTGCATTTGAAAGCAAAAGTAAAACTCAATGCCCCCCATATTTAATCAAATGTCAGCCTAAAGCCTCTTTATCTGGTGATCTAACTTTTATCTTTTTGGAGAAAGAGGTGTCACAGGTGTCAGGATGAAAAGAAGAGATTAAAGAGGCAAGTAGCCAGTCCCTGTCACCAGTATAGCTACAGTCAAAACACACTTTAGCAACAGGTCTCCTCGCCTGTCACATTAAACCAATGTTAGGATTACAATCTGATTTATAGTCTGCAGACAGAAGGAAAGCTCTCAATCAACGTCACACTGTGTGTATAGATTAGCGCAGTCGTGACTCAAAAGAAAGACTAATCTCAATTTTTAAACTGGCATCTACGAAAAACTATTATAAGAAGCTTCAAAGTGACATTTTGAAGCTTTACGTCAGCATTTACGTCGTTGACAAACCACACCGACTAATGAGTGACTTTACCGGTAAACAAGCAAGGAAGTTATCGACAACACTTTGAACACAATGTACACGACAGTTGCAAAAGCGCGTTTACAGTTAGATAGGAACGAAGTGATCTTGTTAGAGTTTACCTTCAAAAACAAGTTACATGTCTCGGAGTTTCTTGAAGTTGCTAAGGCCGTTGTTTGTCAGTCTGCCTGCGGTCGTCTCCAGTCAAACCTCTGGCTTGCAGATGTCAGCATACCCACATCCTCTCCTCCACGTTGGGCTTCTGACCTGGGGCAAAGCAGCCACGCTTACGATACTGGTTCCGGTCAGACTTTTCAAAATAAAAGAAGGAAACAAATCTTCAATCAGGAAAAACGATATGTTTTCTGGTAATCCAATAAATAAAATGTGTGAAATAATAACACGGTAAAGAAAGTGTAAGCATGTGCTTTTTATAAATGTATAGTGTAAGTCTGTATCACAATGTCTCAGCATATGATTTCATTGTGACACAGGAGTTCAACATATAGTTGTTTTGAATATATTCAAAAGATAGAATGAGATACACATATAATACAAATACAAATTAACATTAACAGCGATACAAATTTACAGTAGAAAATGCACATATCACTAAAGTATCTAAACAATACACAATATGAAGAAAATACTGAATAAATGTGAATACTCTACAATAAACAATCTCACTAGGCAACAGCAAATATACTATAGAAACAGAAACATATTGACATTGTAAATGAAGTAGCTAGTATACAATAAATAGGCTACTATTTTGAGCGCTTAGGGTATTTTATCCAATCTCGATAAACCTACTTGTTTAAAACATAAAGAAGAATGAAATGTATTTTGACTGGTGTATAGTGGTTTTGTTAACATTAGCTTATTACTTCCTCTTCCTGGTTTCTCATACTAACTTTCACACACAAAAATAAACATACTTTATTGCTCCTTACTTCCGGTGTTGGCGGCATCGCCTCCAGTTAGCTTGATGCAGCCTTCAATGCTAACCGCTGTTAGCTGTCATGTGTCTGCTGCGATTGGATACTATTGCAATGTATAGAACTATATAATCAGTATGTACTCTATGCCACGTGGCCAGGGTTAAATATACAGGTAAGTAAGTTAAACGTGTAACCTGAACATTTATGTCCGAGTTGCTGTTATACACTTAAAAAAAGTTTGTGTGTGAGTGTGTGTGTGAGTGTGTGTGTGTGTGTGTGTACCCTGTGAAAAGCTCACCCTAACCTGTCAGTTAGGTTAACTCCATCCTCTAGGGGTGTCTGAACTATAATTATGTAATTAAAATTACATTAAAAAGTTACATAAACACACTGTCACATGTTCATGAACTGAACGACCTTTAGCCTGTATGTGAAGATAACATAAGGCTGCTGGATTCTATTATTAACCCAAAAAAAGTAATAAACGTGAGCAATAAACACCCAAATGTAATGGAAATGTAATAATGTGTTAACTTAATTGTGTGCTCAAATTGCAACAAGTCAGCAAATAGGCATCAACTTTATATGTCAAGCACAATCCTAAATGGCACCGAATATAAATCACTTTCACCGGGATCAAAAGCTTTACCGGAGGAATTAAGTATCCACAGATGATTTATGAGATCAGTTAAATTAAACATAAGACATTTTTTTTGGTTTAGACTCCGGACTTGGATGCGGTGTATGAGTTTCCAATTGTGTCGCTTTAAGAATCTATTATTTAGGGAGTGTAGCTCCTTTAATCACATAGCTTTACTTTAGTTTAGGATGGATTTAAACCAAATTGAAAGTCACAAAGTGTCTTAAATCCTGTCTTGATGTTCACAAGAATGGTGAAAGGATCTATTCGTCCAATGCATGAATGGACAATGTGTCACACACTCGCACACACACACGCACACAAACAGACCTTCCCTCTGTGTGTTTGCCATTTTAAGCTTGGTTTGTTTTCCCATAGTCTAGCTCCTGCTCAGGCCAAACCACACTTGCCTAGAGTGTGCCGATGATGGTGCAGCCTGTTGTTAGGCCGACACCTGCACCTCTTGGTAATCTGCCAAAGTCTTTTATTCCTCCTTCTCTCTCCTTCTCCTTTCCTCATCCTTTTCTTTCCCCAGTTGAAACTAATTGACATCTCCCTCTGTGAGGCTGATGTGCCCCCATCCGGACCTGAAAGGGGTCTCGTTTCCATGATAGGGATCTGGGGCTTTCACAGCAACAAGGGGGGCTCTTGTACAGGTCTTACGTTTCAACCTTCCCTCGCATTCAAACTGTTAATTACTTTGCAACTTGCCCTGTTAGCTTGTCATAGCTACATTAGGGGAAATTCTCTTTAAATCAATTTAGAATCAAGTAATGTTCTACACTCTCCATCAGGGGCGGACTGGCCATCGGGACGTTCGGGACGAATCCCGATGGGCCGGTACTGAAGCGGGCCGGTCGGACGATGTGGGCCGGTCGGTAACCGGAAGGGCTCGACATTAAATGGCCCGCTGGCCCGGAAGCACTATTTAGACACCCCGGGCCAGCATAACGTACTTTGCCCGCTCGGGCCACTAAAAATATTGCTTTAAAAAAATGGTCCTGTGGTATTGGTATTTTGACTAGCAATTTAGTTAAATTGTTTCGTTTATCAACGCTACAATATAGCGTTTTGTGAGTCGGTTGTCGTTGTTGGGTGAAAAGCAAACAGCTGTTTGCTGCGGAGCGCAGCGCGAGCAGGCTCCCCTGAGCGCGAGCAGGCTCCCCTGAGCGCGAGCAGGCTCCCCTGAGCGCGAGCAGGCTCCCCTGAGCGCGAGCAGGCTCCTCTGAGCGCGAGCAGGCTCCTCTGAGCGCGCTCCTTCACTACAGACTATCGCGCCGCCTAACCATTCGCCAAAATGTTTTTAATACCAGCGGTAACCGGCCAAGCGCCGGGCAAAAAACAATCTTCAAATAAAAGAAAGTTACCAGAGGAGTTAAATGAGAGTGACAGGGAGCATGAGAAGAAGAGGGAGAGAAAGTTTCGGCCAGCTTGATCGATGGAGTTGGCTTCTAGTGGTGCAGTGACGAGTCCTAAAACCCTTTAATAATCTATCGATTAGATTTAAGATTCGAAAATTATAAAAGTAGGGTAGACATGTGGAGATTATCCGGCTGAACAAAACGTGCATTTATCAAACAGGTTTGTTTTCCACAGACCTTATTTCCAGCTATTTTCCAAAACCCTGTGGAGAAATCCCATTGCTTTTTGTCGAGGGAACCAGCAGTTTACTTCCTGGTTTTAGGACGCGTCACTGCACCTCTCAATATGATGCCAATATAAACTGTACGATGAAAGTGGGGGGATGTTGGCTTATCAGGCGCCCGCAGCTCACACACAGGACAGATATCAGCTGTCTGGACAGGACTGATAGCCAGACAGACTGAGAGGCTCAGTGAGGTAAAGGACTGAGTGTTTAGATAGTTCACTTTAGTCTAAGTTATCTCAGAGGGTCTCAAACGGTTTGTTAACAATTTATGTAAACAAATATTTCCAAGGCAACCTTTATAATTATTGGGATAAATAAAAACAGGTTTGAAATCATTCCAGTGCATACTATAGGACAGTAAACCAGAAATATTGTTTAAATCTGGAGAGATTAAAGAATATGCATAAATAAATAAATGTTAACTGGTAAAATAAGAAATAAATGAACAACAAAAATAAAATAAGTTACATTTACTTGTTATTGGCTATGTTAGGTTATTGGTTATGTCCACATACTTATTTGATTATTAAAATGTAAACCGATCTTTTCGATATGGGTGTTTAGAGTTGTACCCCTTAGATCTAGTCTCTGGCAATTCAGCTCAAAGTGCACCAGATTGAAGCATTTTACTTTATAATGTTGAAAAAAAATCTTCCCCCCTGACCCCCCTAGAGGATGTGATCCCCACAGCACCCCCCATTTGAAACATGTTCCCACGGCTATGCTTGCAGAAGTCTCATTGGACTCTAGGACGCAGATTTTTAACCAATAAGTTATTTTCTGACATCCAGTTTGAGTAAATAATGAATGTGTTAGAAAGCAGATCCTGGTGTTAAAATAAACCAACTTTATTGAGTGATCAGGGTATATGAATCTTTATATCTTATAGATTAGTAACTTGAATTTAGTTAACGAATGACTCTGAAGATGGGGGGGTATGTAAAAATGGTCTCCACCTTCATCACCTCATGTTTATGAAGCAATGACGTGAATTCATGTAAAAAAGGACCATAGTCATGAAATTAGATGATGAATAAAAAGACTGTTGAAAAAGAAACTGAAAGAATGTACAACTTTGTGGGTTTATGGACATGAAAGATGAAGAATGTACAACTTGTGTTTATGGACAATGAAAGGGATGAAAAGAGTGTACAACTTGTGGGGTTTATGGACATGAAAGATGGAGAATGTACAACTTGGGTTTATGGACATGAAAGATGAAGGATATGTACAACTTGTGTTTAATGAGGAATGAAAGAATGGAAGAAATGTACAACCTTTGAGTTTTATGGAGATGAAGATGAAGAGAGTAAAAGGTTTGTCCGACCAAGGAAATCAGACTTTACACACAAACCCACCGCACTAGTAATAATAAATTCTCAGTAACGCCCGATACTAAACTTTGTGCTAGGCACATAGGTAGTAAAGGACCAGAAGAGATTCTTCTCCCTGGTTACTTTTGCAACAGTACAACGGCAACAAGTCGTACCTTTGTAAGTAATCGATTGTACTGTAATAACAAGAATAATTATATTTCCCTCCAGTCCAATGAGAAATTTTGTCGACGATCAATACCCATGAAAAATGACTTCATGTAAATTTTCGGGAGAAATGAAATGAACTCATTTTTCTTCAAATCAGTCATGAAGATGAAAATTGTCAGGACATCAGGATCTAGACTCAGGGGACCTGAAGGCTCAGCACCGACTTGGACAGAGACACCAGACGGACTGAGAGTAGGTATGATGAAGGGACTACCGAGGGTGTCCTAACAACTGTAGGATCACCTAAAGTAGAAGAATAATGACTGTGGTACGTAAAGGTTGTAAACCAGATGGATGCGACATTTTAACAATTATAGAGAAAACTAAATCTGTGCCGTAGATAAACGAGACAGGCAGGACTCCTCTCCCAGCTGAGGAGAACGACGAGAGGGACTCCAAAAGGTACAAGGGGAAAATTTGACACCCCCAAAAGAGTACCTTCACAAAGGAACATGCTACACTCCAGATTCTGTCTGTGTGTTACACCAAAACGAATATAGGAACATAAGACACCTCTACTATTGTAAATTATTGTCGGAAAAGTAACGAGACTTTCAAAACCCGTGCACAGAAGATTGTTATAGAAACTTCAACGTATTATAAACTAAAGTGACAGAAGGAAAATAAAACTGAAAAACACAGTTCAACCATGTGTCACGCTCCTCCTTTGTGTTCACTGACAACAGAGAAGTCATTTTATAAAATTTCGAGTTTAGTGGACCTTAAAGCCCGTATAAGTGACAAGATGTGGAATTTTCGGTTACCTCTAAAAAAATTTGCTGAATCTGAACACAAAACCCCTAGTTATTTCAGTTTGGTAGCAACCCTCAGTGGGTTACTCACTGCAGATTTCTTGCTACTTGTTGATATTTAATTTGTAACAACTCTTTTACGACGTAGAGAACGTAAATAACTTCATCTCCTCGGAATAACAAATGGAAAATTATAGTAAAACCAATTCAAAGTTAACGAACCAAAAGCACCTTTAATCGGACAAAAGGAGGAATATCACATGTGTCTAAACTACGTAGAGGTTTCTAGTTAGGAATTTCCGAAGACTTTACCCCTGTCTTTCCCTCTCCCATGGTCACTTACGTGAAAAATTTCATAAACTCACTTTTGTCCAACTAATGTTCTTAAATTTTATTTGCATTTGTGTCACCGTATGAAGGTGCTCACCACTACCCTACTGGTACCCACTATGATGAGAACAAATCACACACACACACACACACACACACACACACACACACAACACACACACACACACACACACACAACACACACACACAAACACACACACACACACACACACACACACACACACCACACACCACACACACACCACACACACACATACCTCCTAATTCGTAACTTCAGAAGTACAAAACCAAAAATACAAACCTTGGACTCGTACTAAGGATAGTCTCCCTCCCCGACGTCTGCCCCTTCCCTTCCAACTTTCAACTTTCATACTTCAGTATGACAGTCTGACGGTCTGCGGTTAAAAATGTCGAACTGCCCCGTTCCTCCTGCTGTCNTTACAAGAAAGCTTAGCACTGAGAAAATCCATCTTTGAAGAACCAGCACCAACACAGCCCCCAGGTTCATCAGGGCACACAAACCTCTCTACCACGGTAAGGTGCTGGTTCTTCAAAGATGGATTTTCTCAGTGCTAAGCTTTCTTGTAAAAGGCTTGTTTTTCATTCAACTGTGACTAAATCGTAGCTCTAGCAGCGTCATGTTAATATTGCTAATGTTGATGTTAGATTTAGAGGTTTTACTATGATAACATTCATCTGTCTGGATCTCAACCGAATGAACACTGTCTGTGTGAGAGGGCCTGCATGAGAGTGCATGTGGTTTGTCTGCCGTGTACCTCTCAGGTTCTGAGTATTGGGCACCATCAAAAATGCATGTATCTCAGTTTCACCTATCTGAAAAAAGTACATTATTAATGCTGGGGAGCTTTGATCGAACAATAAATTACCTGTTCAGGGGGAGATTGTACCGAGCTCTGCCAGAGCACATCAACAGCTTCAAGTACATTAGGCTGTTCTCATAATATATTAACAGACTGCAGAGCTGCAGTAAATAATATTGTTTTTGGAATACAACTAGTTTCCCTATTAACAAGTGATTATGCTTAAGTTGGGCCTATGTGCCTTAGATGTTCACATTTGCTTTTGTATGTTTTCTTTTCATGCCAGCAACCTGCCACAGACTGTAATGGACTCAAGTGCTCATCTTTATTAATGCCTATTGCTAAATAAATAAACATAAAGTATATTTAGTGACTTATATTGGTTTGGTATACCATTTAAAAAAAAAAAAAAAAAATCATAATAATAAATGTTCAAACTGATTGAAGACAACTTCACTGTGTCTTCCATCTGATACTGTAAGTCTCTTTTATGTATTTGTCTGTTTATTTGTTTGTTTATTTATTTGTTGTTTTGGTTTTGTTTGTTTGTTTTTCAATAACAAATGTATTTCTTTAAGAAAAAAATTAATATATATATGTTAATAATTTAGTTTTTGGGAGAAGGGGTGGGATTAAATAAGTGTAAACTTCTTCCCACCCCTTTTTGGATGTGTAATTAAGTAGTTCATTTGTTTATATATAATTTAGAATCAGTAATATTTTTGTATATCAATTTGACACTGCTTAATTTTATATTGTATAATAATTCTCATGTTACATTTTTGTATTATTGTTTTATACATTCGAAATAAATAAATAAAAATAAAATATTATAGTAATTATAGTAGGATTTAAATTACTACACCAGCATGTTATTCACAATAAAACACAACATTCATTGTACTTAATATTTAAAGCCCAGGATCTCAAATGAATTGTAGAATGATTTAACAGTAAATATAATTTTAAAGAATTTCAATCACAAGCAATTATTTTATTGTGTCGCATTTGGAGAACCGCATCTTGGTGTGTGTGTGTGTGTGTGTGTGTGTGTGTGTGTGTGTGTGTGTGTGTGTGTGTGTGTGTGTGTGTGTGTGTGTGTTTTTGTGTGAGTGTGTGTGTGTGTGTGTGTGTGTGTGTGTGTGTGTGTGTGTGTTACTGTGGACTTTGAACGTTATTGAGTTAACAACCTTAGCAAACAAAGCTATTTGTTGAATTGACATCATGTGCTACCAATAACCTGCTATTTGTTTACCGGGTCCGATTAATAAAGTAAATATTTACCTTTACTGTGTGACTGTTTGATTTGACTAGCTTCAAATACATAAGAAAATGTTCCATTAGCAACAAAGAATATTGTGGATATTGTAATGAATAAATACATAAGACTTTGGGATGCCAGTGTGAGATGACTCTTTTGTTGTGTGCTCATTTCCCAGGAGACCTATGGGGATATCTCGGAGCGGCTGCTGCTGAGGGAGAAGCTGAAATGCCAAAGTTTTGAATGGTATTTGAAAAATATCTACCCTGAACTACACATACCTGGGGACAGAGGGGGCTGGCATGGTGCTGTGAGTGTTTGCCTTCTTATCTGAATTCCTTTATTTGTCCTGTTGCAATCAAAGAGTTGCATCAGTGTTTCATTGACAATCTCCACACATCCTGTGCTGACTTGTCCCTGCCTAGTTACAGAGAAATGGCATTGCAGTTAAGTCTTACTTTCTAAATTCCATTTTTTTTATGTCTAAAACTGAGTTATGCTGGGGCGGGATATGTGAAAATCCTGTTTAAAGTGAGAAAGCTGGACTTAGACAAACAGAGGCTTTGTAATCCATTTGGACTGGGATCAAGAACATAACAATCCGGTGGAGTATAAAATGCTTTGCACGTTATTCTCGGTTGGCTTAGTGTTAGGTTTTAAAATGATCAGTGAAGAAAAAAGGACAATCCCTAAAGGATTGCTAAGGCCTTAAATGGATAGTTCTGCCTTTTTGAAGAGGGGTTGCATGAGGTCTATAGTCACACTGGATTTGGAGAAACAGACAGGAGTACCAACACTAAAGGTAAGCAATGTAATGCTATGGTAAGGGGCAGCAGCACATATCTTTCTGCTGCTTTGATCCGCTAGTTAGTTAGTTATTGTGTGTCTTTTGTGGTTGAAAGGGTTCGTTTGGAATCCCCAAAGTCACATGACAGATTCACAGAAGGATAATCAAATACAACATTAAAATTATATAAGTAACTGTTAGAACAAGATATCGCAACAAGGTAAAACTTGATATTACTTTAGTTCCCTATTTGAAAAGGCGAGCAAAATATTCTAAATACAGTGTACTGTACACTAAAACCAATATTGATTATATTTAGGAGCCTTAGAAATAGTTTTGCTGATGCCCACGTCCGCAGCAAGCTGAGGGTGTAACAGCCGTCATCTACTGTATGTAATACACTGACTATAACACCTCCTTCAAACCCACTTCAAAAATCCCAACTATCCCTTGAACATCCAAAAATCCATCACCCTCAACAGCTGTTAAGTCACACGCTATATGTTATCAGAGCATTGCCCAGACATCTGGAAGGTTATAATTATCAAAGATCTGTATGCACGCTTATAGTCCCAAATACATGAACACATAACTGGAATATATCGAATCTTCAAATAAATAGCATTTTGATAGAAAAGTATAAGTAAGGATAAGGGTTTAAATTGCTTTATAGGTATGTCATAATGTGGAAAATAAGCAACGTCTGTTTTAATCCGAGGACTGAGTCTCCCAGGCGCAGTGTTGCTGTACTGTATGTGAACATTATAGTCTTAACTGTAAAGAAATAAAAGCAACAATAGAAACTCCCTCACAGGAATCAATGAAGCACTTCATTTTATTATTGTATTGACTGTTCTCTTTTGACTTGTTCTCTTCCCGCCAGGTGCGTAGCTTAGGGATTCACTCTGAGTGTCTTGACTATAACTCCCCAGAGCACAGTCCCACAGGCGCCCACCTCTCTCTGTTCGGCTGCCACGGACAGGGAGGCAACCAGGTAGGTCAAACATGTCACACTTTCTTTATTCTGTCCTTCTACCTCGCTCAAGTGCACATATTCTCTCTTGTCACAATCTCCCAACCTCTCTTGGCCCGGTGGGAGATGTATCTTGAAATGTCAACCCCCTCTGCCAACCCCTAAACAATCTGCCACAGTTGATTCACAACAGGAAATGGCTCTCTGCTGGAGAGCATGACTTGAATTGAATAAAGGTCCAACTAAGTTTGGAATTGTATCCACGTATAAAATATTGTTCAATTAAATCACAGGTACTTTTAAACTGAATGCCTGCCAACTGCAGTGATGGATGGGTTAGCAACCAGAAGATTGTTTGTCTGTGAAGATGTATATTTAATGTTGGAGTCAGACAACAGGCAGAGCTCCTTTTATGTGAATCTCCAACCTGCTCGATATCTCTGATTACCACTGATGCACCGCATCTGGTGTCTCAGACACAAAAGCACCATGTGTGACTGAAAATCAATGTTTGTATGGCTCCCCGCTGAAACAAAAACCTTGAAAGGCCCTTCACCCCCCTCACCCCCTCCCTCCTGCTCCTCCATCCCTGGCACACATAAGTACCAGGTTCCATTTAAAAGATACATGAGCCTCGCCGCTGAATGAACGGCACAGCCTGGGTAAATAATTTTAAAGCCAGCCACAAGGGCCTTGAGTCTTTTATTAGAAACTACCATTATGGACCCCACTGCACCTGAAAGATGTATGAGATGATAAGAGAAGGATGGGTAAGGATGAAGATTGATTACCTGAGCCTCCGTTTAATGGGTAGCCCAGGCAGTGCTGCAGCTTTTGTCTCTATTGGCTGGGATGTTGAGCTGACACCAGAGAGGGACGAGCTGGGTTTGTGTTCACGTCTGGTTGATTGAGAGGGCCGCGGCCCTGTCTGTACTGATGAGACCCCTCGACACACACGCAGACATGCCATGCTGGCTTAGCTAGGACCTGATCCCACTGCAGTGTTAGAGAAAAACATCTTGTAATCCTAGTAGGAAAAACATGGCCAACTGCACTATTGTGTTGTGTTGAAAGGCTTTCTCATTAAAGAGGAGAGATTAAGATAGAAAGAGAGATGTACCAAAACAATTGGACAGTGTTCACTCTCAGTCACTGCTGTTCTTACAGTTGGATTTCTAAAAAAGTCATTTCCATTCCATGGAAAAGCATATTCATTGTGTATATACAGACAAAAATAAACACAGAACCTGTTCTTTTTTTTCTGCTCCAGTACTTTGAATACACTACTCAAAAGGAGATCCGTTTCAACTCGGTGACAGAGCTGTGTGCTGAAGTACCTGAGGGCCAGACCTACATCGGGATGAAGGCATGCCTTCATGATGGGCAGCTCAACCCTCCCAGTGTTGCTTGGGACTTCAGAGAGGTAGGTGTTCACACACTTCAACTCACAAATACACCCCCATTATTCCACAAGACTTCCTAAACTAAAAACTCTTATTTAAACGTTCTCCCTAAAACCTTTCAGGACGGGACCATCTACCACCATCACTCTGACATGTGTTTGACAGCCTACCGCATCCCAGAGGGCCGCACAGACACCCAGATGAAGCGATGCACCCCCGGAGATAAAAACCAGCAGTGGAAGTTTGAGTCGTAGGAGGGATAGAGAGCTGCAGGGAACCTCAAGTGACCTTCTTTCACCATAGTGCAATTACTACAGTGGATGTCTTCCCTGTGACTGCTCTCCATTTGACTGGCAACAGGGAGCAAATGAAAGGTGGTGAAACAGTCACTTTAAGCCAGTGACTCACCCAATTCAAAGCTTTTATACACGTGTGAAAGACTAAGTGCAGGTCGCGAAGAGTGAATGAGAGATGCAAGGCGATGTTTATTGGACTTTTTTTAGAAGACCAGCAGAACTTGAGACTTTTACATTTGTGTTGCTTTCATCCAAGTGCCTCTGCAACCAAAGTGAAGTCCAGTGCACATCTGTAATTGTAATGTTGTACTTTAATCTAATGCAACAACTTGAAATTAGTGAAACTGATTTGACTGTCGAGAAAGTGCCTCCTAAAGAAATTGAAGCATTTCCTAGAAAATGTATTTCAAAAATCATGCTGCACTACAGAATGTTACCTTGATGTGCAATTAATTTTAAGTATTTTTATTGAGTCCTTTAAGTCAGCAGCATTTTGACCCTAACCAGCTACTTCCTAACATGCTGCATCATGTGAGGACAACAGGGAGAGAGCGGTCACACTAGACTGCTTCTCAATTCTATCTCGTGTCTGTGAAGCCAGTTTCCTGGTGGGATGCTGCCTGAACATGACTGGGAGCATTCCTTAATTATTCATACTAAGTGCAATTTACCCCAGAGGGCTTAGTTAGTCGACAGGTATGTTGTAATCTATTCTTACCTGTTGTGTAAAATTAGGAATACCCTTCGGTTGTAATCTTTTAAGAACTTGTTGGTGCCGAAACGAAATGTGCCAGTGGATTTGAAATGAATTGCATATGTGTTTTTAATGCTCAAAACTAAACACTGGCGCGATGCACTTGATTTTATACAGCAAGCAATGGCTTAAAGGGAGTGCCTGTTTGATTTAATCCAGCAGTTTGTCAGTGCAAGACTGTTTTGTTTAGACTTGTGTGTGTAAACCGTACTTGAAGCAGCATCATGAAAAAGTCCTGTTTTATTTTTCACTGAAGGCCTGTTGGTGTTTCCACTGAGACTCAGTTACCAAGAGATGCAGTGTAACTGTTGTTGAATAGCAGCTGTATTTGCCGAAGACTGCTTATCACTGAGCAATGTTTGGTGTCCTTTGAATTCATGAATATGAGATATTCATACTAGTCGATGGATACAGCAGGTAAACATGTACAGTGAGATGACTCCTGTTTTTCTGTAACTTTGTAAATAATGTTTGGTTTAAGGGACCAGAGTGGGACAGTGCTGTTGTGAAGCACTTTTAAAACTACTGAAAATGCAAAAGGGATGGCGATGATGATTACTTGATATGAAGAAGAGGGTGATGATTGAAATGGGATGGATGTCAATAATGGTTCAAACTGTTGGGATGATTGAAGGAATAAAAACAAACTAACCACAGATGCAAAGTGTCATTTTCATGAGTTCAGGTAGTGAACTCTGCACGGTAAACTACCTGTGGCTCTTTTTTGTGTGACATTAAATGACAATATGGAACAGATTTATTAAGACTGGCATTTACAAACTGCCACAGCTTCCTTCTCCCCGTACCATTCAGACATGGATTACATTATTCTCAGTCATTTGGCACCACCTCCTGGTAGGAAAGCAAATTACAATGACTACCAAGGGGAGACCATAGTTCCTGTCCTGGCCACACGGTCAGGCTAGAAGAAAACATTTAATTACTGATGGACGGTGGAAACCACTTAGACCTTCAGATTACATTAAGGAGTTAGCTAACCTGTGTATTTTATTAAGCAAAGAGTAGGTCAAAATGTACATCAAATGACACATTGTGTGTTTACCCTATCATTGATTAAACGATTCAAGCCATTTTAAGTCATAGATTTTTTAAATATTTTCAGTAACTCTAGTCTACAGTATATCATCCTCTTCTGTTGGATTGTGAGCAATGGTCTTTTAAAAACCTAATGATTTAGGTGAGATTGAAGGAAAAAGTAGGACAAATTGTGACTTTATTTAGAGGATCAGAATGAGACCTGAAGTACAGTAGGTGAGACTTGAGTAATGAGACAAAAAAAGATCCAAAGGAAAGAGGAATTATTTATTCAGGGTCAGGTTTTTTTTTTAATGCAAACTAAAATGGACTGCACTGATCTGTTTGCTATAAATAGTTATTGTTGACTACTGTATAATCTTGATGCTGCCGCAGACTTCCTCGTCTGACATGCTGCATACATTTAATGTTCTTCATATCCTTGTTTTCTTTGTTCCCTTACACACTTGAAATCTGTAAAATATCTGCTTAATCTATCTGAATAAGTATTGGACTCTATAGTTTAATTTTGCAGATCACAAAAACAATTGCTTCTTTCTCATCTGATTAAGATCCACTGAAGCCTTTGATTAATGGCACCTTGGCTATTTTACTTAAGTTCCTTGTGAGTTATATTATATTATCCTTCCAGGAGAGATAACGTGCTTTAACAAATACGTTTAACTGTGTTTGCTCCAGATAGACTTCATTGTGGCGTACCATTAACTTCTCCAATGTGATAGTCACAGTATTTCGGTGTGAAATCCTTTTTTTATGTTGTTTACAAACACAACTATCGAAACATTAACGGAGGACTACTTGCAATTCTATAAATTACTATTACACAGCAATGTTTGTGATGAACACTGCAGTTGAATTGAAAGTAGGAGGGAAAAGGTGTTGCACACAGGTTACATACTATAGTGGTGTTACAACATCAAGGATCATACCTTTTCCCAAAGGTGCATACCCAGTTCACCTTTGTTTCATTTTCCCGTTAATATATTTGCACAAAATATCTGTTGCATCATGGAAAATGTTATCCATCACCCGCTCCTAAATGAAAACGCCCTCATGCAGTAACATTAATATTGTGTTTCTGACAGACGACAAGCCCAGCCTACCATGACATTTTACAACACTGCGGTTGACTTGTTACATTCCCATGTCTCTTTGTAGTTTTATGTACTATACGCCACTCAAATTACCTTCTCACCTTGAAGGATCGCCTTAATTATTTAGCATTTAATTTGCTTAATCATACATTTTGTGTCAGATTTCATCTTTGGTGTCAAGAGTGTTCTTATCAGTTTCATGTGAGTGACAAGTGGCTGCATATGAAATAGGACCACCAAGGTAAATGATTTCTTGCTTGGATGGGTACACTGAAGGGTCAGTAAAGAGGATATAGAGTTATAAAGAGTTTGGGGTATAATGTTTCATATCTGAGGATGTGTCGTGTTAATATAAATGGAAGCTTATCGATAAAAAGTCAACACAGAGAGGAAAAGTTAACTGAAACTCAGTCACCTATGGCCTGACATATTTGATCAGAAACAGACATTTTGGCTTGAATTTCGATATGCATTTCCCAAATATCAGTTACAGACTTTATTTATTGACCTCTGATTTCCCTCATATGTTGTAAAAGCCTAGGTTGAACATGTGACTTATGACTTACTTTTGGCTTAAATGGCATTCCATAACATAGGTCTGTTCCTTCTCAAATATGTACCTTTCCTGCCGCTATTAGGCAGTTGAACTTCAACTGTGTGAAGTTACAGGAGCTAACACATTGCACTTCCGCTTAAACAATTTTGCCTTCAAATTAAAAGGGTGTCGTTGATAAATGACTAGATGAAAGAAAGTCGCATTACTAGAGAGATCTACTAAACACAACATCACTTCATTTTGTAAGCTAACTAACTAAGAACAAATGAAATGCTTTAGCAACCACCGTTACAATAATGTATATGCTTTATGTGGGGTTTTATTTTGAAATGTGTGAACCGGAAGCGTCGTTGCTAGCTCAGCTCAATTGACGACAGTAGGTTTAACTTCAAATTTAAGTAGCCAGAGGCACATTTCAGACGGATTATCTGAAGGTAACATAGAAGGGTTTGACAGGATAGTAGTTGGACGCTGCAAATTGACATGTGTCTTTTTATTTTAACAGTAAATGTACTCAAGAAAAAGCTTACTTAAAGAAACAGTGGACAGGTTTTTGATTTGACCTAAATTTGCATTGTTTCCAGAGAGATTCCTCAGGTTATGTACAGGTTAACTGGCTAATCCAACGAGATAACTAGTTAAATCCGTGGTTGCTAATTATTTTCAGACACGTATCCTCTGAACACCGTTAAAAATGGTAGGAGGAGTGTCCTACTGCAACGACCGTTACGATTAACAACGACAAAGTAACCACAACTCGAACGTTTTTTTTAGTTGGACATGTTCAAGACTGAATACAAACTCATTTATTTTCCGTAAACTGAATGATAACCTGCTAGTTTCGTCTGAAATGCGGACTAAACTTGAAGTGGTGAAACGGAAACGTGACGAGGCTGCTGGTGAATGTGAAAGGGTCACTTCTTGTTCAGCAGAGCAGAAACATTAGGTGTCAGTGTGCCGCTCCTCAGGGCATGAAACTTCTACCCAAGTTTTCACCGAGGAAGGAAGCGACAACATGGCACTCTGCGGAAGAAGGCACCGACCAAAGATACTTTTCTCTCTCTTGAGTGTCACTTTAGTGGGATATCTAGTGTTTTTCAGGCACAAATCAGTGGACGTGAGTGTGACAAACCGTCGAGAGCCCCACGGGGAGCAAGAGGTGGGAAATGAAGAGCTAAAGAAACCCGTCTATGAGAGGCCCCCCATGGATTTATTAGCCCTTGGTGAAATGGGGAGAGCCGTCAAACTGAATCTGAACGGAGAGGAGAAGATAAAAGAGGAAGAAAGCATCAAAAAACATCAGATAAACACTTATGTCAGTGATAAAGTGTCGCTACACCGCAGTTTGCCAGAGAGATGGAACCCACTGTGAGTTACTAGTTGAGAAGTGTCAAGCTTTATACCACTGTTATAAAGTTAAAGGGGATTTTATACACTATGGATGCCATGCAGAAGCTACAATCCAGCTGACAATCTGCCATTGTTTTTCTTAAAGGAAACAATCTATAAGTAGTAGGCTACAGAGTAATTTGCTTTTGGGGTGTAACTGATGCTTGCCATATCTAGTAGAAACTGAATATGTGCGGTATATAATAATGTTTTTTTATCTGGGGCTAGTTAAGAAGTGTCAAACTTAAAACCAAAAACACTTATACAGTGAATGGGATCCTACACTATGGATGCCATTCAAAAGCTACAATCTAGCTGACTAACTGCAGTTGTTTTTCCAAAAGACATTAATTAACTAGTACAATCATTTGCTAGTGGGTGTAACCGATGCTTGCCATATTTAATAGATAGTATTATTTACTTAGCATTTAATCTCCATGCTACTGCCTCCTTCCACTGTGCAGTTTTAACCACTTCCACATCCTCCTTTTCAAAATGACTCCTTATATCTAACACATTGCAGTTGCAAAGAGGTGGAGTATGACTACAGGTCCCTTCCAACAACCTCCGTTGTCATCACCTTCTACAACGAGGCCTGGTCCACCCTGTTGAGGACGGTCCACAGCGTCCTGGAGACGTCTCCGGACATCCTGCTGAAAGAGGTGGTGCTGGTGGACGACTACAGTGACAGAGGTACGAACATGGACTGATGGAGGGAGACGGACTGATGGACAGGCAGAGGGGCTGGGGGCGGTCAGGGGTGCTGATTGACAGTCAGAGAGAACAGAGAGGTTGTCAGAGGTTCACACAAATTGTGAAACAGAACGGTGGCAATCATCAGTTTGTCAGATGAATTGAAGGGAGGAGGACACAGTGACACTTCGCCAATCAGGATATTCAAACAGAGACACAGGAAGGTAGTGACTAGCTGTTGAATGTAAGACACTTGTGTAGGGACACTTTATACACATCCGTTTAGAATCCGAGATGTCTGGTTTTGTATTTATCTTCAATATAAAGACACAGTAACATCTTGGACAATGGTACAGTAATAATTAATAACAGTATTCCTGTACATTGGAAGAGTTTGATCAAACGCAGTGTTCAAATTGGAAGAGGAAAAAGAGAAGCATTCTGTGGCTGGCTAAAGATGAACTGAAGAGATTTTTTGTCACTAATTTGAGGCCATTCATTATTTTGTTTTCTGTATGCAGATTAACTGTGAAGAGCTGAGACATTTTAGGGAGTGGTTCAAAACCATTTTGGCTTCGTGGTCTAATGAATGAAGCAATGCCTGCCTCACCCTCTGTGTTAACATTGGCTGTATACAGAACGGTGAAGAAATTCACCAGAATATGATTTAAGAGGTGGTGTAGAGACCAAGAACCTTTCACAATCACACCTTAGAAGACGGGCACGGAAAGAAATACATTGTAAAATATTTGTTAGATACGGTATGTTTGTATTCTTGCATGTAAATCAACATAAACTCGTACCATCAGAACAGCAGGGATTTCTGACGGTCTGTTTAAGGACAAAGGATTAACTTACCAAAGCCCATTTGATTAATCATGTTGTGTTATAACACCTACAAGGCAGCAGATGGATGATCTGAATGTAGTTATTGTGTATAAAACATTTGAACACTATTTTCCTTTCTTTGGTAATCAGCTTTACTTTGAGCTGCTATCAAAAGCTGGATGCAGAATGTATTTGTTGTGTCATGCTTGTTGTCCATGATCCATTTAATCTCTTAATGTTTGAAGTGAACAAGTAGAAGTTTTCAATTCACATTTATCAGATTGTTTGTTTGTTTACTTGTTCCTGAAGCTCATCTGAAGGGGCCATTGGAGCAGCACATCTCGGGTTTGAGGAAGGTGCGTTTGATCCGGGCCACCAAGAGGGAGGGGTTGGTGCGTGCCCGGTTGCTCGGGGCATCCATTACCACGGGTGATGTGCTGACCTTCCTGGACTGTCACTGCGAGTGTCATGACGGCTGGTTAGAGCCTCTGCTTCACAGGTTAGAAAACCCTCAGCAGGGAAATGGAAGTGTTTTGTCATTGTTGCTTTGTGGTTGGAAAGGCATAACTGAAGTGTAACACTGAAAACCATCCAGTCTGCTAAAGGACAGTTGTTATTTTACTCTCTAAAAGCAAGGGCATAGCGTGGCTTTATAACTACTTTATTCCTGTCAAGAGCTTTCCTCCTCTTTCTACTCCAGGATCAAAGAGGAGCCTTCGGCGGTGGTGTGTCCTGTCATTGATGTGATCGACTGGAACACTTTCCAGTATTTAGGGAACTCTGGTGAACCTCAGATTGGAGGCTTTGATTGGCGGTTGGTCTTTACCTGGCACACTGTCCCAGAATATGAACAGAAACGCCGTCGATCGCCTATTGATGTCATCAGGTGGGTTTTTTGGATGTTGTGAGAAAAAGTCTCATGAATTTTATATCTTGGTTCTGGCAGATCTTGTTCCCCTTGCAGATATGTTTTGTTATGCTGATATTTTCCCACAATAATGACCATTTTATTTGTTGATTGAAAGGGTAGTGTACTTCAGCTTTGTAGGTAAAGTTAATTGAGAGCTGTAGTGAGGGAAATGGGAACTGGATATTTCAGTTTTACACATTTAAAGCTAGGGTGGGTCATTTAAAAAAGTTGCAAACCCTTTTCCAATGAAAGTAGCTAGCAGCATTAGCTCCAAAAGTCACTCAATCTAGCGTCGAAGTGACTAAATGGGCAACATTGACAGCCTGTCTCCTCAGGACATGGATATTGTTGGTACTAACAGCTGTCAAGCCAGCAGATCGTGGCAGATGTGGAAATATTAAAGACATATCTTAAGGTCATTCAATTTGGATTTGCGTAGATACCGGGTTTAAGGATAACTTTAAAGAAAGAGCTGTAGATTATCTCGTATACTGTCAGCTGGCACTAAAGATGATATATCAGTTCTCTCATCCAGCAGAAAAATCCTAATTTATAAGATACAGGGAAATAATCTTGTGATGTGTTTTTACCCTCAGGTCTCCAACTATGGCAGGTGGTCTGTTTGCTGTGAGCAAGAACTACTTCCATTACCTGGGAACATACGACACAGGCATGGAGGTGTGGGGGGGGGAGAACCTGGAGTTCTCCTTCAGGGTAAGAAATAATGTTTCACATGTACGGTATTCTGAATGTTTAAGGGTGTAACTCTAGGTATAAAAAAAGTCACAATTCATATGCTGTCTGCATATTAAAATGAAATATGCACATTTTAATTGACACTAAAACACACAGCAGTAAGAAGGCATCCAGAACTGCATCATGTGACGACTTATAGTTTCCCAAAACATCCTGAAATAATTATATCAACCAGTGTGAACAGGCCAAATATTTGTATAGTTTAATTTCAGTGAAGAATCTGAACATCCTTTTTTTCAGTAGCCGCAATTTCCCAAAGGGAAGTCACCCAAATTCATTTCCCTTCAACAACAAAACAGCTTTTCCGTCTCCAAGTTCCGCCCCAACAAGGCTGTGCTTTGTGTGGAGTGAGTGAATCACGGCTCTGTGGCTAACCAAACCCTCGTGTTGCTGGTGTTTGTGATGTCTCTTAGATTTGGCAGTGTGGAGGCAGCCTGGAGGTCCACCCATGCTCCCATGTGGGCCACGTGTTCCCTAAAAAGGCCCCCTACTCACGCAGCAAAGCTCTGGCAAACAGTGTGAGAGCCGCTGAGGTCTGGATGGATGAATTCAAAGACGTCTACTACCATCGAAACCCCCACGCACGACTGGTGAGTCTGCACAGATGGCGAGTGTTTGTACGTGCAAGTGGAATCAAATACAACTATTGCATTTTCAAGTAAGCGTTAGAGTATAGCAATGACTGAATTGTTTATTTTTCTTTATGGAGAAATGGGAGATGGAGCTGCACTCACCACAAAACTGATGATTTATCACATGATTTCAACACACACATGCACCCCCCCNNGGTGTAGAAGCTCCCCTGATTAAGTGACACTTGGGATACATGAGTGGCAGACACGCCAGGTGACAGGGGTGTCAGGGCGTTCCGGTGTGTGATTACCACCTTTCCGTGTCCCTCCGTGCCAACAGGTGTCACCCACCTGTCCTTGAGGGAGAGCAGCAGCACTAGTGTGTGTGTGTGTGTGTGTGTGTGTGTGTGTGTGTGTGT
>NW_011368053.1:162827-173870 GCF_000735185.1 Notothenia coriiceps | reverse complement strand
CATCCAAAGAACACCATACCTACTGTGAAACATGGGGGTGGAAACATCATGCTTTGGGGCTGTTTTTCTGCAAAGGGACCAGGACGACTGATCCGTGTAAAGGAAAGAATGAATGGGGCCATGTATCGTGAGATTTTGAGTGACAACCTCCTTCCATCAGCAAGGGAATTGAAGATGAAACGTGGCTGGGTCTTTCAGCATGACAATGATCCCAAACACACCGCCCGGACAATGAAGGAGTGGCTTCGTAAGAAGCATTTCAAGGTCCTGGAGTGGCCTAGCCAGTCTCCAGATCTCAACCCCATAGAAAATCTTTGGAGGGAGTTGAAAGTCTGTGTTGCCCAGCGACAGCCCCAAAACATCACTGCTCTAGAGGAGATCTGCATGGAGGAATGGGCCAAAATACCAGCAACAGTGTGTGAAAACCTTGTGAAGACTTACAGAAAACGTTTGACCTCTGTCATTGCCAACAAAGGGTATATAACAAAGTATTGAGATGAACTTTTGTTATTGACCAAATACTTATTTTCCACCATCATTTGCAAATAAATTCTTTAAAAATCAGACAGTGATTTTCTGGATTTTCTTTTTTCTCCTTTTGTCTCTCATAGTTGAGGTATACCTAGGATGAAAATGACAGGCCTCACATCTTTTTAAGTGGGAGAACTTGCACAATTGGTGGCTGACTAAATACTTTTTTGCCACACTGTATTTCCACTCGACTTTAAATGTAGCACTATCTGATTATTTGCATGTGTGCACCTATACCTGTGTGTATTTGTACTGTATTTGTAGAGTGGACAACTGAATATACCCTGAGGAAAGATCTTCATTATAAAAAAGAAATAATGTAATTGAACTTTCTTACAAAACAAACAGACACAAGCTTTTCAGATGTGCTCTCACCATTCCAAACATGCCCGGCTTATCCTCTGGTACGTGAATGTCGGGGTAAATATTATCCAGATACCACTTGAAGTTCTTACAGCCCAGCTTCTCTCTGAGCTTCCTCCGTGCTGTCACATCTCCAAAGGCCTCCTGAAATCAAAGACCACAAATGTGTTTATCAGAACACTTCTGCCATAATAACCTGAGAATCAAAACACTCACAAGAATAACAATTGGTACGGTGTTCAAATTAAAACGTGTGAGTGTGCTCTTGATACTGCAGTGTCAGAGAGGACACACTCAGAGGATAGTTTTGTGCTGAAATGGTATACAACAGCACCATCTATAGTTGTAATATAGTAATAATAGGACACTTACAAGGCTTGTTTAAAGGGAAAAACCAGACGGTAAACACAAGGTTTAAGATACTTCAATATAAATGTACATACTGCTCGTCAGACTTCATAATAAGTCTGCTGATTCTAACAGCTGTTTGCAGTGAACGAGGTACTATTTCACTTTCTATGGGAATTCCCAAAAGATAAAAACTTTTTAAGGATGTAATAAAACAAGTTTAATAAAAACTTTTTTTGTAAATGTCAAATTTCTATATTAAGTGTTAGGGAATAATTCTAACTCCTTTACTCCTAAGATGTTTAACCTTTTTGCCCTTTGACGTTTATGGCCAACCCTGTCTGTTATCTCCCTTAAGGAATGTGCTGCTCCAGCTATATGTTGATATTCCCAGTTTATGACCGGGCAACTCTCGGTCATAAATGGTTTATGGTTGTGAGAACGCTGGAACACTTCCTTCTCGGTGTTTGTGGACTCCAAGGTGTAATCTTCGAGGCCATGAGGGTCAGGCAAGTGATTCAGTGTCCCCAGATGTTTAGGCAATCTCCAGTGTTCCCAGATGTTTAGTTTATCTCCCCCACTATGTTGATTACTCTCTGTGAACCTATTAAAAAGGTCTAGCAAAAGAGAGGCGCTTCAGAATTGACGTGGCAACTCTCCCGTGCAGTCAGCACCTCTGGCTGCTGTGACTTGTGATGTGAATCCTCCGGCCGATACTCCTAAATAAACCATCAGTGTTTGACATCGAAGCTCCAACTCTCCTCGTGTCTCTCGGAGTCCTGACTCTCCATTGCTACAGAAGTTTCCCTTACATTAAGTCCTCCTGATATATTCCAAACACACAAGCATCGGAGCAGACTAAACTTCTGGATTGTTCCTAGCAAAGACAGCCATGGCATTTTGAAAGATTAGGATGCTCCTTCCTTGAGGATGTGGAGATTTAAAAATATATCTGTCTTGAAAAATTAGTTTACATTGACAAAGGGCAAAAATAATTACTTTGTTCAGCTGTGGGAACCTTAGATAAACACCATGGAAGTTGAAAATGTAGGCTCTACCTGAAAGGAAAGTATAAACAGTTTTGTTGTAATCTTCCTGATATTTGTGAAATAAACATTTTAGGGGACAAAAAGTACTGCTTTTTCTACATCCTGGTTGATAGAGAGCAGGACGAGTATCCATGTGTGTCTTGGCATGTCAGTAGATGCAAACAATGACCACACCTTCCCTGCTGGAGGAAGAGTTCAGACGCTCTGCAGGATGATGGTGGTTCGCCCAAACACAGCTTTAATTGGCCCTTCATCGATTGACTTTCCCAATAGACGGATTCCCAAAGGACAGAGTCAGCTGACAATGTGGAGGACCAGTGAGGGCCACTACAGTTTATGAGGCCAATAACAGGCAAATTGAAAGATGGTATTTAAATGACAGTAAAGAGCAAATGTAAGAGTGACACGCAATGACAACCCAGTATATGGATCAGTAAGGGAGTCACAAACAAGGAAGTGTAAGCAGATCATGGGAAAACATTGGATACAGATTCACTTTTGTATCCGAGTCATGTCTGAAAACGATACACTGTTGCAATTTGAATCTACTTTATTTAGGTTGCACACCGCCTTATTACTTATTTACCAAGAGTTGTAAACATGGAGTAAAGAGGAGACTCATCAACTCGACAATTCAGCGATCAATCATCCTGTAACCGTAATGTAATGTTCTGTAGATTCTTTTGGTTAAGATGACGTCGTTGCTGCTTTATAAATATTGAAATGATCCATCAATATATTACGTTTAAGACTGTCTCAAATGACATACATAGAGGGCTTGGATCCAACAACTATAATGTGAAGTTGTGATTTAGTCATACCAGACCTAAATGAATTAATTATTTACACAAATAAAAATCTCCCTGTCTTAGTTTATCTCTAAAAAAGGGACTGATAGTTCCTGAAGAGAACAAAGGAAGACCTTTGTGTGTGTGTAGTGTCTGCTTTGACATGTCTGCCAGCGTCACGTAGTAGGAAGTGGGAATATGCCAAAAATATCTTCAGAAAGATACTTGGGTTGATGATCTCTTCAAAAGGTTTGATAAAATCTCTACCAGTGTAAATCAAAAACTGCAAACAAATGCCAGAAAAAGTTTCATGAAACCTATGAGATAAAGGCTGTCATAGGAAAGTTTAACAGCATCAAGAAAATAAAACATGTTGAATATAAAACGTCTCAAAATGCTGCATGTATGACCATGTGTTTGAGTGTTTCTTTAGAGGGTTTGGTTTATTAGGTTTGCCGAGCCACTGCGAATTTGGCAAGACTTCCTCCTCTCAGGGACATAAGTGCCACCTGATCTGTGTTTAGAGAGCCTCTCCTCNCACCAATTGTGCAAGTTCTCCCACTTAAAAAGATGAGAGAGGCCTGTAATTTTCATCCTAGGTACACTTCAACTATGAGAGACAGAATGGGGTTCTTTCCCCCCATTCTGTCTCTCATAGTTGAAGTGTACCTAGGATGAAAATTACAGGCCTCTCTCATCTTTTTAAGTGGGAGAACTTGCACAATTGGTGGCTGACTAAATACTTTTTTGCCCCACTGTATGTTGTGTTTTTTCATGTGACACAAAACAAAAACAAAAAAGCGTTTGCACATAGTGGACGTTCGCTCCAGACAGCAGTGATATGACAACATCAAATAAACCCCCCACCTGCAACCAACCCCTTTAGTTTTCATTTACATAATATACACACATCTACATTCACTAACTAAGTCGAAAAATATAGTCCATCCATTTCAATTTTTAATGTGTAGTCTGTCTAGGAGTCTTTTGGCATCATCTAATTTCAAAGGTTTATTGACCTTATTAGTTTCTCCATTATAGCTGAAGAGCCGCGGCAAATCCAACTACTGTTTCGACTACAACCCTTCAGACGAGCACAACGTGGTGGGACAAAGAGTCATCCTGTACCAGTGTCACGGCATGGGGCAGAACCAGGTAATGCACGCCAGTCTCTCAGGACATTAGCCATTAAAGGGTCACTTCAGTCCGTTAGAATGGGCATTACATGTCTTCCTTTAGCGTTGTGAAATGTTTGATTAGTCTTAGTTTCACTGGAGAACTATTTCATCAATCATTATCATCACTTCTAAGACTTCAATCCTCTAAACTTGACAAAGGTTTGTATTGCTATCTTACAAATCTTGCATTAGGGAACTAGTAAGCCTTTTCCCAGGTTGAAAAATGATATGTCAGCCTTTGTGACACACCTTTATGCTCTGTGGTCAAGGAAGCAGAAATGTACCACTGTTTCTCCAGCAGCCCTCTGTACACACACACACACACACACAGACAGACAGACAGACAGACAGACAGACAGACAGACAGACAGACAGACAGACAGACAGACAGACAGACAGACAGACAGACAGACGTATTCTAGAAACATAGGCTTTTGCTGTCTGCCTTATGGGACTGCATGATGTAAACTCTCCCTAAACACACACCTGCATTATACATGTTTGTATGTGTAGTACAATAAATAAATAAACACACTCACAAGCCATCTCTCAGTATGCTGGGTCCGTTATCTTTCCTGGTACATGCCTTCTTCTGAGTCACACATAAACATGCAAACATACATGGGTATTCTCTGTGTCTAACATGACCCTCTGAAATATTGCAAAACCTAAATGCATTTGTGTTTTGGTTATAGCAATCAGTTGAGTTGCAGTGAAAAATTAACAATTAAGTTACATGCATGACTTGATATTTCTTTGACTCTATATCATGTGGAATTTTAAGTGAGATTTACATTACACATTTTGCACTTCCTCCCGCAGTTCTTTGAGTACTCCACAGAGGGTGAGATCCGCTACAACACCAGGGAGCCTGCTGGGTGTGTTGTGGGTGACCCCATCAGCACCTACCTGACCCTCCAGCTGTGTCGGAAACGAGGACAACCCATGCCTCAAGACCAGAAGTTTGTCCTCCGGGAGGTAAGGAGCTCAATCCTGGTATACGCAAAGAGGCAGTGTGTGTGGAGAGACAGGAAGTGACATCATGGTGGCAGTAAAAGTGCATGATAAAATGAGGTTCTGATTAGATTTCCTTTTTAATGTTTGACTTTCTTTTGTTCACATTTATTTATTACTTTCCTTCTTGAACCACCACTAATGCTCTTACTATTTCTATCCCCTGTTTTCCAGATCTTAACCAATCCAATCATCTAAAAGCCTTTCCTCTTTTATTATTAGGATGTGATTCTTTTGCCCCATACGAGAACATCCTGTGATGATTTTATTATCTTCATTTGTTTTAAAATATCCTTATTGTTTTTGGCAATATATGAAGTTGTCCTATTCATAAATTCTCATCATTATTATTTTATTGATACTATTGTAGAAGTTGTGAAAAAAAAGAGACGAGAACAACCTGTATTTTTGACTATACAACGCTTGTGTTGTTTATTGACCAGCTAAAAGCTCAACAAGTATGTGAAAGCGTTACTTTCAACACTCTGTTTCCATAGTAACACATTGACACTGTCCAACTCTTGTGTGAAGGTATAACATCCCAGAAAAGGCACATAAGTTGATTGCTAGTTTTTAACCACAGACAATGGTGAAATATGTCCTTACAAATCTGCTACAATATAATAATCTCAAAAGTGTTATTACTGGATTGAAGCTGAGATATTTGAATCAAGACGTCCTTGCACGGCCAAAATCTGCTGTAATTCTTGTCAAACTCTTATCAAGCACATACAGAGATACTCCACAGTTGTGTAGCTGATACCAAACTGTAAATCACACCGTTAGCATTCTTTTCCGCATGACACTGCTACTTGTTAAGCCTGTTTTCAGTGTAGTTACACCGTGTTGTGTCAAGGCTTAATATAGTTGTATATAGAGAGAGAAGTAAACTGACAAAGATAATATCACTTTATTGAGCAGCTGATTATTTAAACATGTCTTGGATAGCGCTAATAGCTACTTTCTAACTGCTCTTGCCATTTGAACGAATAACCAGCAAATAACTTTGATTTAAAATGCATTTTCTCCACCTCTCTGTTTCAGGACGGTAACCTGTACCATGAGCTGAGCCAGAAGTGTGTGCAGGCGGTAGACAAGACAGAAAACGGGACCCCAGCCCCCTCACTCCAGCCCTGCTCCGACAGCCCGCACCAGAAGTGGTTCTTTGAGGAGAGAATGTAATGGTATCAAACTAGCAGATATTTCTATTTTTCATTCAGGGCTGATATCCTGTGGAGGGATATGTTTTCCACACATTTTTGTGCCAGCTGGACTCAATGGACCAATTAGAAATGATACCGACAAGTACTTACTTTAAGTACTTTGTAAATATATAGGGAGATATTTGTTCTAGGATGCTGTTGCTGGGAGACAGGAGCCAACTGAAATATGCATAGTTTTTTCTAATCAAGAAGGCACTTGACAATTATTGAGAACCTGAAATTGTACATGCTGATATTTTTCATTTTTTTCTCCTTTGCACACGTCTCTAGTGGGCAATCTTTTAGCTCAACTTAGCACTTGCTTCACGCACACATGGACACTGAAACGTCTGTGTGTCGGTCTTAATGAAAATAACAGTTTTACACCTCTTTTAACAAACTCAAAGCCCCTCATGTGCTAGTGGCTGACATTTGCAGAGCCGCATCATGAGGCATTTTCAAAATGTTTCAACTTCTCCTGTAGAGGGGGCCAACGCTCCTCTCTGCAAGTTCCTCTCTTTCACTGTTTTCTCTCTTCGTAGAGAGAAAGTTGGAGACATATTCAGGTATTTCGTTGGGAATCTTTTGAGTGCTTTATACTCTTACACACAGTGGCTTAGGAAAAGCCTTAAAGGGGACCTATCATGCAAAATGCACTTTTTGATGTCTTTTATACATAAATATGTGCCCCCGGCGTGTCAGGGAACTCACAAAGTGTCAGAAAATAAAAGCCTCTCTCTTTTCCTCCGTACGCAAATCTCTGAAAAACGGGGCTACAACGAGCTGATTACGTCATATCGGATGGCACCCACGTGGTGGACCCACGGCCCTATCAGAAAGTTGCTATCAGAATCAAGGCCCGACGTGTTTTGGACGTAATATGGCCTTTGTTTACATTAGCAATCATCGCTAACACTCGGAGCTAACCAGTACTGGAGAGAGCACATGTGTGAAGAAGCAGGAAATAAAAAGGAACTCACCTTGTGGTAAACCGGCAAGAGAGAAAGAAAGCCTTTGAGCTCCATACTGTTTCAGAAATAATCCTTGATGTAGTTTTGGCAGCATTTATTTTAGACAGTGTCTGCCGGTCCCGCATGAGCAGGCATAAGCTCCGCCTCCTCTTTTTAATTTCTTTTAAAAAGCTTTATACCCCGAATCAGCACTTTAGTAACAGGAAGTGAAATAGAGGGATATGAGGCATGGCTAGAATGGGTGATCTGTTTGGTATTTTGAGCAAAACACTTCATAGACATGTTTTTTATACATTTTTATATATCTGAGACCTATGCTATTGCCTAAATATTGCATGATAGGTGACCTTTAAATCACAGGCATTATGCAAGTACCCAGTACTTCTTTGACTTAATCACCTAACTACTGATAACGGGAGACTCCAAGTCATTTTGCTTTTCAAATGAAACTTTGAGGTAAAATGAAATTCGTCATTCGGGAGGTTTTGGTTTCCTTGTTTTCAACGTAATGTACTTGCCTCTGTCATGTGGTCTTTAAATGATTTGCAGCTTCAAAAGACTAAATCATAGCCATATTTTCTATCATGTCGTGTCAACTATGTTTATTTAAAATATTTAATTTCTACATAAAACTAAATACTTTAATTATAAATAAGTGGGAATGTATTCACTTAATGATCATAAGTGCAAATTGCAATAATAACATCCTCTTCCCCATCTTAACTTCACACTTGAAGCCCATAGAGTGCCTTAATGTAAAACAAACTGTAATTATAATTTAAGATATCACTTGAGGATACTTTTGTACAGACTCTAAATTATGTCTCAGATATAATGAGTACAGAAGGAAGAATTGTTACAAAGCTGCTTACCACATGTATGTATGCTCCTACAGCACGCACAGGGACGATGTTTTCCCCCTTTGAGTGCACAGGTGTGACTCTGGTAGTTGTACTGATTTGTGCACACTGCCTCCTGCTTCCATCGGTCAGAACCAGACGGCTATAGATCTCCCTGTTGTTGCGGTCACTTGTGTGGCTCTCCCTCAGGCGATGCAGAGGGACCGGGGGAAACACAGCGGAGGAGGACACAGTTGTTGGTTGTCTCCGGAGCGCCGGGCTGCCAGATGGCTTCCTGATTGATTTTCTGGTCCTCTCCCAATTCTTTATCACCAGCTCTCCCTCTCCGTGTCAGAGGTGTGCAGCGGACGACTTATCTTTTGGACTCGCGCCAGCCCAATCCTCCTCAGATGAGCACTTGTTACTCGTCTGCTTGAGATTTGATTTATGAATGGAAGCCATCAAGAGTACAGTTTTTTTGGCAGCAGGAGAAGATAATGGAGGAGCCTGAATGAAGCAATTTGTGACCTCTTCCTTACCATTAACCTTCACAAGCTGCTGGCCCCTTGCTCTCAAAGGAGCTTTGTTAGAAAACTATCCAACTGCAACATGAATGTAAACTCCAAGAAGGATAAATAGAAGATGGAAAAACACAATTTTGCCAGTCCCACAGTGGAATCAGAATCTTTTCATTTGCCAAATATTATGATTGTACAATGATGTGCATGAACATCGTAACATCTGTGCGTATGAGCTCATATACAAGCTTAAAGGGACAGTGCAAGATGTGCTTTACTGTATTTCACTCTCTTACTGCTCTGAACATATATTTAGTGCAGTGTGCAGGGCATTGTGTCATGTGATAGCTGAACTGTTTAGGATAAAAGGCACACAAGACAATATTGAAAGACGGATGTAATTTGTGGGGTTGAAGTTCCCGGTAATCCATAAAAGCTTTTGCGGGCTTGTGAGTGCTACACGAGTGTGCAGACAGAGCTCGCTGATAAGTGGAATTGACCAAATGACTGTAGGAAGATTATAGCCAGCTCCATAGAGGGAAGGAGTTTGGCAGCTGTCTCGGCATTGTATAAATGCTTTTGGTGATAAAGCTTGATCTCATATTAACAGAAGAGTATCACTCGCCCAGAAAGGTTTTAACAGGTGGTTCTTTAGGTGTCCACGGGCTCTAGCAAGACCCTGATATGATTTAAGACTTAAAAAAAGCTGCTTCATGAGTATTAACCATCACAGATTGGATCAAACAGGAACAGGAGAGATCACCCTTTTAATATAGTGCTCATGCTTTATGTATTGAACACTTAAGAAGTGACAGCTTTTCCATTCCTATCAGTTTGTGTCTTTAGCCAGTGAGTGCAGTATAAATATTCTGTCTGTTATTAAAAGGGTTATTTATTGTCCCCCGTGACCATCTGCTATGCCAGACATGTCCTCCATAGTCAAATATAATTTACGCTGCCGTTATATTGTATGCTAATACGGGACACTTGGCTGCAATAAAACTGATATTCTCCAGTCGAGGATCACATCTCTCTGGCAGGTCATATAGTGCTTTTATATCAACTAAGCCCAGGTCGTAAACAGTTGTGACTTCCCACGGATCTGTGGAGCACTTGAACCTGTAAAGTAGCTGATTATCACCCAGCACTAATGGACCGTGCAGTGCTGCTTTCCAATACCATGAACATATCTTCAGTTTGTAATGATACAATTCCCAGTGGAGACATTTCAGTTGTGGTAAACATGCACAAATAATAATGCTGGAATTCAACACCGTGACTGGTGTAATAAAGCTGTCAACTCCAGCGGCCTTATATTGTAAAAAAGGAAGTGAAGGATGTGATTAACAATATTTTTGTGATAAATAAAGCAATAAACCGACCATATCTGATGTCAATGTATCTATTTAGCTGTTTGTTAATTGTAAGTTAAGTAATCATAATGTTGAAAATGTGTTTTCTGCCTGTTATGGGCCCTTTATTGCTCATGTTCAGGTTTCATACATGTATTCTGTGCCTCAGCTGTGAAATGTTCCATGCTTTAATGTTCAAAAAGGTCTTCATTTTTCTCATACTGCCTGTGATGCAGCACCTCTTTTCACCCTCTGTCTGAAACCAGAGCCTAGTCTGTTCTGATTGGTTAGCTGGCCGGCTCTGTTGTGATGTATCAACCGCTTATAGATGTCCCGCCCCTTGGCCTATCAGGTACAATGCGTTGGAGCCCTAGCCAGTAGAAGCAAAAGTGTTACGTAATGATGTCATTATATTACAGAAGCAAACAAAGGAGTCCAATGGAGGTGTTTCAGGCAGGGGGGAGTGTGTGGGAGAGAAACTCCCTCTCGAGAGTACTTTAGGATTCAAGCCTTTGCAGACTATTAACATGCACAATAAATTATAAAACACTACAGGAAAGGGAGAACCCCAAAAAGCATAATTGGGCCCCTTTTTAAAATGTGTATCACTGGAAGGCTTTATTCATGAAATGCAACCCAGAAAATACTTTTGCTCTCACTGTAAATCATTGCGTATCCATTTAAGTGTGACTCATCAGAGAAAAACAGGCTATCATCCACATTTAGCTGCGATGGAGACGTGAATCAAGCTGCTCCGAGGGTAATGAGAGAAGAAAAAGAGAAAAGGGGGGGGGTTGTGTGTGTGGGGGATGTGTTAGTTTTCCATAGCCATATCTGGATGTTTTGTATTCACCTTGTTTTGCTGTTATTGTGATAGATATGGTTGAATT
>NW_011368053.1:155486-162804 GCF_000735185.1 Notothenia coriiceps | reverse complement strand
GGAGTGAGTTTTCCAGCCATATCGGATTGGTTTGATCACCAGCTGCTGAGTGAGATGGTGAAATGTGGAGCCAGCGCCAGGTCGCTCTGTTCCCCCTGGTGTTGACGCTCTGACCTGCAGTCACTCTCAATTACTCACTGATGATGCTTTGCTGTGTGCTTCGTGGCATGTGGAGTGTGTGCGTCTTAGTGACAACGCCATGGTGAACGGTGGATAAAAGATAGAGCCATAACAAAACAAAATAACATACAAAAAACAGCTGCCTTTTTATAATAGTATCGAAGGTGGGATTGTGTCAGCTGTTAAAGTGTAGCACGCTGCTGGAAATATTAAAAGGGAACATTTACACTCGACATGAGACACGCTGGTTTCTCCCTCGCACAGGATGACATGCTCTGATGGAAAACTTGCCAGAAATCTTCACATTCTGACAATTGCTGCCTATATGCTGCTTCCTATGAATATGAGAGGCACTGCAGAGGGCTGTGATTCTCTAGCTCTGTCTCATCATAATCTATGGGTGCTTCTCTGTGTGATATGCCATACAAAATAGTAGAACAAATACTGATATTCAGCAAATGCGCCTACGGAGAGGCTGCAATCTGCACATGGCGTACGCCTACTTTTTGATCCAGTGTGACATAAATGCAGCGCTGCGGTCCCCCACACCCCATATGTGTCTTTAATGATAATGCAGAACAAGTCTCCCCATAGTGCAAGTCTTCAGAGACGCTATGGCTGCCGTTGCCAGGGAGCGAGAGGAACCGTATAAGAGCGGCACACACTCTGACAGGAGGCCATTTCCACACTGCATATCTGTTTAGTTGATGTAATCCCCAATACCCAGAACAGCTCAGGAGCAGCGACTGTTGGCTGCATACATTAGATGACACACTTTGACTTCAGGAGGGACTCCAGACGGAGCAGTAAATATGTGAGGCCTAGATACAGAGATAGCATTGCATTTCTTATGCAGCGCCACTGCCTGGCTTCTGATTAGGCAGATCGTGTAGAGAATTAAGAAGTAAGGCTTCCCTGAAGTCTCTCAGTCGTTAAATTAGTTCAAATAACCATAAGTTAAAAGTATTCATCAGTCGTGTCTGAAATGCTGCAGTTTTATTTCATTGCATTTCCATTTGGTCGTTTTTCCAGGAAGGAAACATGGAAATGACTTTGGCAGCTTTTTACTGAAGGCATTCAGAATAACTGTAGCTGAGAAAAGACAGGAACCATCTCAGATTTTCTTGTAAAAGAAACGAGAGATGACGAAAAATAATATATTTCGTAGTAGGATGTGAAACACAAAAGCCTTAATACGATTTGAGCACAGTGAGGAATAAAAGGGAACGTCTGTAACACATTGAAAGAATAATCTGATCAAATGATGCAGTCAGATGTTTTTCAAATTCTTAAAGCTGCTGTCATTTAAAAAATAAATAAACATTTGATCAAATTCAGCAAATATCTCTTCCTGGTTTGCTCACTGTCCATTCACTTGGTGCACTTAAAAATATCTGTGGCCTTACAGCTCTGTGGTAGCTTGTTATCATATCAATCAGCGAGTCATGGAGTTCATGCTTGTGTGCAAGAGGCCATGGATGCATAAAGAGGAAGGAGTGAAAAGGACAGTTAATCTAGATGTGAGGGTGTCGAGTTCAAATACCAGCAATCTTCCTCCTGAATCGCTGACTCCACCTTTAGGGGGCCTTTTTCACACACATGCCTTGATTCAAAAACTTTTTTAGTTTAGACAGCGAAAGCCAGTGTTGTGATTGGCTGATCTAATCCACATCGTTGAAACCAGCCGATAGAGCATCAAAGGCAGCCTGCTTGTTGCTTATTTGGCTTAACCTATCACTGCTGTGTTTTCAAAAGATTTGGACCTCACCAGGAACTTTATCATGGCTTTCCAAAACAATATCCAGCTGAAAAACATCACAAATCACAAGAAAATCGGGACTCTTCACCTTCTGCGGTGCATGGATTTGAATCCAAAATGAATGGACACTGTAAAGGCTTCATTAGTGCTGATGGATAATTTGCCAACTTTTAATTCTCAATTTTCAATCCCAAATCTCAATCTAAGCTGTTTAAACATGAGTGTGAATAATTCAAACAAGTAGATAAGAATATTTGATAGTGGATAATATCTCACCCTTTTCAATTACTTTTATTGTCCGAGTGCAGCCATACATGAGTGGACCTTATCTTTGTTAATGACATCAATAGACTGGCCCGTAATAATAACTCACTTGTCAGTCGTTCAGCCTTTTTACGCACGATTCTGATCAGAAGCCCTCTGTTGCAGACTAAGGGAAGTGACAGGTGGTTTCTGATCAGCCAGCATACTTGCTTTCTTTCAGTCGTCATTTGTTTTAACCATCAAGAGATGGCAAAAGTACACAAATCCTTTACTCAAGTACAAGTACAGATACTCGTGTTTAAAAATGTACTCAAGTAGAAGTACTGACTAAACTTCTTTACTCAAGTAAAAGTTAAGAAGTATGGGCTTCGAAATGCACTTAAGTAAAAAGTACCCATAACTACCAGCTGTTTTAAAGAGTACCTGACCTCCCTTTATATTAATAAAACAATAATGTCATTGTTAGCTAATGAATGTTTCCATGCTGAACAACGGCAACATGACAACGTTTTCATTGGTCGATCTTCTTTAGAGAAGACCAGGAAATGATCAACAGGCAAGCAATGACTCTAAATAATAATGATCACGCCACCAAACACAGATTAAAACTAAAGTAACAAACCTGTTTTGAAAATGTAAGAAGTAGAAAGTACAGGTATTTGTGTTAAAAATGTAAGAAGTAAAAGTAAACAATCGTCAGAAAAATAGGTAGTGGAGTAAAGTACTGATACCAGAAAGATTTACTTTCATTTCCTTTCATTTCAAACNGGGATTTTCTCCCTAGAAAATACTTAAATGAGTTTACACGTGGTTTTAGACACAAAATTACAATTCCAAAACTTTACTATTCGTAATCACTTCCAATTCTTATGAGAAAGTATGCTCATAGTTCATTAGAACATGAAGGTGATCGATTAAAAGACACTAGCTAGACCATAAAGTATATGGGAAAGATAAGGAAGTCAGACCACTCGTAAAATATGGGTTATAGCCGACATGCCAAAGATAAAGAAAATCGAAAGTTTATGAGTCGTCTTCAACCAATGGAAATCAAAATATAGACACAAAACCGCGACGCAATTAGCACTGAAAACTATCAAAATCTCAGATGATAAAACGACAGAACCTAGAATAAAAAGGAACAGAGAGATTTCGTGCTAAAAATAGCTGGTTGAAACTATACTTAGCACAACAGTACACGCAACAAGTACGTAAATACCACTATTGACTAAGTCACGATTAGTCATTACTTGCGTAATAACAAAACTATAATTAATATGTCCGAAGCTCCCCAGTACCCGTGAGTAAATTTAAGATGTCATCTACCATACCATAGAAAAGTGAAGCCGTATAAAGATCAAGGGTTTAATATGTAAGTTAATTTGGAGAAAATGACTCATTTCTTCCAGATCAGAAGTTTCGATCATCGAAGAGCAGTGATACCATGGATAAGATAAAAAATTTAAGTGTATCAAATGAGACATGCATCATGAATCTGTTCATAATCGGTCTTAACACATGAAAACTGGAGTAATGAGTACTACTCATTTATGTTAACATGTGAGCTGACTATCTTTTTCGTATTTCAGATACGATCACAAGCAGCGTAGTTCTTTTGGGTGGACAAGCATGGAAGATCAGACGTTAGTCTCCCGAAGACCTAGCCTTAGCACAAAGACATATTAAGTTACTGACTTGTGCTGGAGCATAAGTGTACACCAATAGATAAATAATATGCCCGGATCCAGGTATTGACTACAGTATAGAATATGTACTTCTATTCCGGGATGAGATACCACTTACCGACGTCGAGTAGCAATCTGTTAATACTGTCTATGTACTTGGTTCACAACTCCTATAATGAAGAGATAGTGTTAAAGAAGCACATCGTAGATGAACAAGTAGAACCTATAATAAAGTTGTTGCGTGAAGAGTGTAAGGTGCATGATTTGGCCGAATACTAGACTCTTAACCTAACCGTTTTAGCTCTTAATTTTAAACGTTATAAGAGGTAACGATCGTGTGATCACTCAAGGAAATTTTGTCAACACTAGGTAAGAAGTAAAAACCTATAAGTTGAATGAGCTTAACGTTTTCTCTCTAGGGCTCTTCCCACGTACTCATCAGGGCTAAGAAAAAGAACACTAAGACACTACAGTACGACGTTCTTAATTAGACATAACCTTTCGGAAGAATTACTAAATTTTTCAATGGACACTACGAGGTTATAGATAAACGGTTTTTGTACCAGTAACTAAATCCTAAGTTCGAGGGCGTTTCTTTATTCGTCTAGTACAGTCCGGACGGAACCTTGAGCGGAGGATTAGTCCGACCTATAAGGTGATGCTTTTACCACTTAACATGCTAAGTCGCGATTATGATTTCGATGATGGACGAAAGAGAACAGATTAGATTTTTCACTAAACTTAAGTTCCGTACAATACTTTCACGGGGAATATTCAAACTACAGCTCGACATAAAGTCTCCTGCTAATAACCGCACATAAACTAGCAGCTTGTGGGAGTGTGATCACATAGAGGAGTATGCACTAGAAAGTTGTCTAAGAAACAAAGATTTCAGTAACATGAAGGTTAGAAATACGAGGTATATCGGAGACGTGTGTTCGTTATCTTGGAGTGCATTTGACTAGAGATCTGATGCTACTAATTACCTTGGATTTGTGCGATAGGTGTCTAAGCCGCATCTTCACGGTAGTACTATAAATTCACGTAGGTTTTGCCTATGTTTTACCTGGTCACTCATATTGGTCCTTCTCTGTTATAACTGGACATATGTATTACAGTTCTTACAAATAAAAAAATATTAACTGTCTGTCGAAAATTACTTGAAACTCTATTATTGTAGCCTGACGAGTTAGTAATAACTTAAGTCGTAATACGAAAAGTTACAGAAAGTCTAGCAGAACGAGAGCAATAGTAAGCGTAGTGACGACGAGAGTTTTAGGCAGTTATACGTAAACACAAAAGTGCGGGTAGAGAAGTCGATGCTACTTTTATATGATATAGATATAGCAGTAGAGAGTAACTAATAGCAAAGATAAAATTAGTTCTTCTTTAGACTCCACGCTACTACATAGACTAGACAAGAGTGTGATGTCAATAGACTTACGAAGCCATTATCTTCGACCAGTGTTAATAGTAAGAGTACTACAGGTAGACCTTTTGGTGCTCTTGTAGTACCTTTAGTTACTTCTATTTTGACGTCTTCGTGAAAGGCTCATGAGTGCTGACTGATTACTGTAATAGAATATGTATATTGAAATACACGAAATACACTTATAGATTTATCAATAATTAGCTAAGGTAGACCTACCAGACTTTCTCTGAAGTCCCTTGAATTGAAAGAATTAAAGACAGTTTGTTGGTTTGTCTCACGACGTCCGTGATGATACGTTCATCGTCTGTCACGCGTGGGAACGTAATGCGTTTACGTTACGTCTATAGCAGAAGTAGATCCGGAGAGTCGCAATCCGTCATAGAATTCGCGCCGACGCGACGGCAGACTATCAGGGAGAGACTTCAGTTGTTCACTACAGGTAGTAATTACCAGTAGTCGTCCGTGGTCGTCAGCCGACGAGACTCACTGAATAGACGCCCCATACCCCTAATGTTAAGTTTGATTTTGTCTATTTATACGTCACACACCTTCTTACCATAGCGAGGTAGCAGTCTTCATACACGGTCGAAGAAAATATGCCAGAGAGAGCGTAGGGACCGTTAGCGTCGCGTATCGCAGGAAATTGTTACCTTCTGATCTAGATTGATACCCTCTAGAACAGATGTTTATTAGGTAATTTCCTGCTGATGATTTATCTCCAAACTTAAGGGCGTGATTATCGGAAATGTCCCAGGGAGTAAACACTCACCTTGTGCGCTCGCGAGGCTCTTCGATATATTAATACAGATCGTGGACCTAGATTAGTTTACATCCACACATAAGCATATAGGTTCCACATGAAACATAAAACAATAAAGGACATCATACATTATATTTACAGGATACATTTACATAGTTATAGACATTTACAAGTGCCCATAGTATCAACGAGCATTTCATTTAGCCTAGCTTTAAAAACGTGCTGAGGAATGAGATTGCTCAGCTTCAATTCTTGCTGAAGATTGTTCCAAGCAAGTGGAGCTGCGCACATAAAAGCTGTCTTACCTAAGACAGTCCTTGCTCTTGGCACATCTAAGAAGACTACATCATGCGATCTCAGACAATAGCTGCTTGCAACTCTCTGTGTTATCAGAGAGCAGATATAATACGGGAATTTACCCAACAAAGCTTTATAAATAAACGTGTACCAATGACTGAGCCTCTTTACAGTAAGTGTTGGCAAACCTGCCTTGGCATACAGGGTACAGTGATGAGTAAGTGCTTTACAATTTGTGACAAATCTCAGTGCGCTGTGATAGGCGGCATCTAACTTTTCCAGGCGATGGGCAGGTGCATTCATATAGATCAAATCACCATAGGTAAAAAGGTCACAGTGACTAGCCTTTTCCTGGCTTCAAATGAGAAACAGGACTTGTTTCTAAAAAAGAAACCTAGCCTAACCCTCAGCTTTTTAAGCAGGTTATTGACATGAAGTTTAAAAGTAAGACAATCATCAAGCCAGATATCAAGGTCTTTATAACAGGTAACCACCTCGAGTACTTTTCCTTGCGTATAGTCACAATATCCAAAGCAGTCTCTGGTGTCTTTTTAGCTTTTGAAAATAGCATTACCTTGGTTTTTATCAACATTTAAAAGAAGCTTAAGCTCAGCGAGCTGAGTCTGAATAATGTTAAAAACAGCCTGTAATTTAAGAACAGCCTCCTGAATGGAGGGACCTGCACAGTACATAACGGTATCATCCACATACAAATGTAAAGTAGCTTCATCCACATTTTCACCTAAACTGTTGATATATATAGAGAATAAAAGTGGACCTAAAACAGAACCTTGAGGAACACCATTAGCAATGTTTAACCACTCAGAAGACAGCCCATCAAAGTGAACACATTGGGACCTTTCAGAGAGTTAGCTCACAAACCACCCCACTGCATGGCTGGATATGCCAATACTGAGTAGCCTCTGCTTCAAAATGCGATGATCAACGAGTATGTAAGTCGCTTTGGATAAAAGCGTCTAACAAGTAACATGTAATGTAAT
>NW_011368053.1:152845-155426 GCF_000735185.1 Notothenia coriiceps | reverse complement strand
GTAAAGTAGCTTCATCCACATTTTCACCTAAACTGTTGATATATATAGAGAATAAAAGTGGACCTAAAACAGAACCTTGAGGAACACCATTTGCAATGTTTAACCACTCAGAAGACAGCCCATCAAAGTGAACACATTGGGACCTTTCAGGTTCACAAACCACCCCACTGCATGGCTGGATATGCCAATACTGAGTAGCCTCTGCTACAGTACAAGTACGGTAACAAAGTATTTGTACTGTATTACTTCCCACCTCTAAGAGACAGATATGTTCAGATTTCAACTATTGGATGGATTTCAATGAAATTGAATATAGAAATCAATAAGATAACGATGGTGACTTTAGTGATCCCTGGATGTTGCACCAGCAGGCCAAATGTGCACAAATGTTTTCCTTTTTTATTGTTCTCTTGCACCATGATCATTTCAATTGATCCTACTGGTTTATGACCTGCAAAACTAGACATTCAATTGGTCTTCTAATTAGTATATTGTAGCGTGCTAGTAACGCATAACTAAAATGGTAAACACTGTAAGTACAGTACCTGCTAAACATCCTCACCTTTTATTTAGATTACAGCAAATGTTTTTCCATTTATTCTTCAAATTTGGAATGTATTCTTTTTAACTTTGAGTAAATAATTGAAGGAAAATTGGTTCAGAAACATCAAAAACCTGTTTGAGATTAAAGGCGCTCTCAAACAGTGGAAATGGATTAAATGTTCTGTCACACGGGAAGTGAGACATTCAATTATTAAACAGGCTTTGGAGCACAAAATCTGCTTCAGCTGGAAATAAAACATCTCTGTCACTGAAAGAGGACGTGCTCAAGGAAGCAAAGGAAAATGGTTGGATTTCTGAATATGATTCCTAACAATCAAAATATAGGACATTCATGGGTTTTACGTCCCAGAAGAAGTTCACCAACAATCATTTTTAATCAATGAGATTTGTTATGCTTTTTGTAAACATGTATTTGTTCTATCTACATTTGTTAGTGTTCTGTTACTATTGCCTTTCATTGTTTTTACTATGTTGCTGTTTAATTCAGCTTTAATGTACTATATTTCAACCAAAAGACGCCATCTACTGGGTTTGTATTTGTCTACACTCACTCTAGGTCATGAGGTCATATCACAATGTCCCTGTGGAAAATCCCTTTTTGGTTAAATACTGATTTAAAATGGCCACGTCTCTTAAGATCAGCTTGACTCGCTGACGAAGGCTTCATGCCGTTTTTAGGTCTAGCGTGACTATGTCATTATAAATAAATCATTTTAAATGTTTAAAGAGAGAGTGCCCTGGAGTTTCCTTATGATTTTTGTATGTACATATATCCAGAAAGTAACTCTGTTGTTTTTGTAGCTTTGCTCATAAATGTGCTCTTCATCAGTGACCACAATTAATTTAGTTTGAGTTTTATTCCCTGCATGAAAGACATTTTTCTTGATGGTTGAGATGCTGATCTTTATTTAAAAGGGAGCAGTTTCTGTTGTTTTTCAATCATCTGATCAGCTGACAGGCACATGAAAGCTTGTCAAACACTGTATCATCTATTTTAAGGCTTTTGATTATGTCTTCAGACAAAATCTAAAACAATGTAGCAGCACATCCCACATTTACTCTCAATTTTGAAGTGTATTCAAACACTATTTAATGCTGGTTTTGATACAGAATTGCAGAATGCAGACCTTGTGTGATATTTCCGGTGACACAAGGCCGATGTATTTAATTATGAGAAGCATGTCGGTGGTGAGGGGAGAACAGTCACATCACATATCACACTTGTCTTCTAAAAACTGGAGTCTGTCACTTCCCTCTCCCACAGCGAATGTACATGGCAGAGCCCGGAAATGTTGAGTATGTGTTTATTCTAATGCAGAGGACATGGGTTGGGATATAAATAGGACAGTACAGAGACAATGCTGTTTGCTTATTTGATCTAATGTACTTCAGATTAATCTAATGTACTTCAGATTCTATTGATGTTTCTCTAAGGCAAGTTTATTTATATAGCTCCTTTCAACACAAGGCAATTCAAAGTGCTTTACAAAAATGAAAGACATTATGAGCATTAAGAAACATATTATAAAATTGCATTTAAAAACACTCATTTAAAAGCAAAGATAATAAAACATGAATACTATAGAAAGGTACATGAATTAAAGTTACAGTGCGGGGTGAGATACACACATCTGAAATGTTTAGGTCTGACTGTCAATCATTGCTAACTTTTTAGCAGCAATAGTTTTCTTTGACCTCACTTTCTTTCTACTTTCTTTTTTAAGCTTTGATTAAGTGTTTCATGCTAAACGAACCCCCCTTTTGAACATTTTAATCTGCAACCCAGTATTCTGGAAATTCTACGGATCCTGGCCATATTTGTGTAGCATATAAAATGAATTTGCTCCCAGACATTCATGTGGCTTGCTAGTTTTGGACCCCATCTGTAACTCCAATACACGTAGGGCACATGTGTCAAACTCAAGGCCCTTGGTGGATTTCATTTCGGCCCGCAGGATAATTTCTAATTACTATTAGATCTGGCCCGCCGATATATTGCACGCACACCTTCACTCAA